>NW_026997687.1:0-2131 GCF_035044405.1 Drosophila montana
AAAAGTCAAAAAGGAAAGTCAAAAAAAGTTAAAAAATCAAATATAATTGGAAAATTATTAAAATGGTAGCAATGTGTCCGCGCGAGTGCGCAGTACATGTAGAAAGTCAAAAATTGTGAAGTTTCGTATTTTTGGCTGAGAACAAATTAATAAAAAGTTTTTACATTTTTCGGTGCAGCAAAGGGCAAAGGGCACTAGGCTCAGCCGTGTTCGTGCTAGTGCTGTAAATGAAAACTTATCGATAGGACGATATAAAACACATGTAATAACAGAAAATATCGATTGTGCGTGCATAGCTAAGTAACAGTGAGACCAGACTTTATTTTTTCGTATACCTCTCAAACTGTTAACATGGCACAACGTCAACATAATAATAAACATACCACGACACTCTCTGACGAGGAAGACTCTGATATTGAAATTCAGCTAATTAAAGCTGGACGCGGTCCATCCTCAGCTAATACTGCGTTGTCGAGACTCCCTCCAATGCAAAGTGATGCCAACAAAAATAAAGATGAGCAGCTAAATCATGCGCCCAGCACCTCGCGTGCCGCAGGCTTAGCTGCTGCTAAAAAGGTTGCTCCGGCCGCAGCCGCAACTACTAAAAAATCAACTCTTGCTGACTTTCTGTCTAAAATTGCTAATGAAAGCAAACCCAAGGGTAAGGTTGTTAAACGCCATGCAATTCCAGATAACAGCGCCAAGCGAATCAAGATGCTGGGAGCCGATATGAGCCAGGCTGCTACTAATAATGTCGCGCTTAGTGACGAATTAGAAAATCTCCTTGGCAACGCCCAACAGCATGAACTATGGGTTGCAGACCACTCCGATGACGACATGCAGATCGACGTTCTCGAGCCAGTATCTGATGCCCCTGCCCCAAATGGTACTGCTGCAAATGTAAACAACAACACCATAGTAACTGCTGCTATTTCTGCTGAAGCTGACGCTAGGGCTCCTGTATCAAAAGTACAAAAAATTAAGCCAGCGCCACTCTTCATTCCTTATGTCCCAGAAATAATGCCATTAATTGAAGGTATTAATGACGTTATTGGTGAAGGCACTTATGCAACTAAGCCTACTGCTGGCCAGGGTCTGCAAGTGCTTTGCAATGACGTAGATTCTTACCGAAAGCTAGTACAATATTTCCAAGATAACTCTATTGCTTCCCATACGTACCAACTTAAGCATGAACGTGGCTTTAAAATTATCATGCGCCACTTACATCGCACCACTCCGGTGGATTGGATTCGCACAAAAGTGTCTGACCTGGGGCACAATGCCCGATTCGTTAGCGTAATTAAAAAACGATTCACTAGGGAGCCAATGGACATGTTCGAGGTAGAATTGGAGCCCAAGGCAAATAACAGCGAAATTCTAACGCTACACACGCTTTGCGGCCAGAAGGTCAAAGTTGAGTTACCACTGCGCTCTGCCGATATAGTCCAATGTCACCGTTGCCAACAATTTGGGCATACGAAGAATTACTGCAGGCGTGCTTTCGTATGCGTCAAATGTAGCGGCAAACATCCCTCTACTGAGTGTAGCATAACAGCTAACGATCGACCAAAATGCGCTAATTGTGAAGGCCCACATGCGGCAAGCTACAAAGGCTGTCAGGCCTTCAAGGATGCCTGCAAGCAAAAAGAGTCTGAGAGCATTGTTAAAGCCAATTTACTACTAGCTCAGTTAGGACAGCCAACATTGCCAGCTGTGCGCAGTCGCCAAAGAAGGCGATCACAACAGCGACAACAGCAGCCGCTAAAATCTGTGCAGCAGCAACAACAACGTCAACGCTCAAAGTCGCGCCAACGCGTACATATTGAGCAGCCACAACAACAACAAACTGTGAACTTTGCTGCAAACTCTTATGCGTCGGCCTTGCGTTCTGGCTTGCCGGATATGCATTCGCAAAGGCAGCAACAACAACAAAAGCTTAAGCGGCAGCCAGCCCAACAGCAACAGCGCCAATCACGCCCTAAACAACAACAACAACTTCCGACTCGCCAGCAAGTGAATGGTCAACAATCGCTGACACGCCAGCAATATAGAAGCCGCAGCCGCAGTACACGACGCAGCGCTACTAATTTAAATACAAACAGCGACATTGGTCAAAAACTGGACACTCTTA
>NW_026997688.1:0-13672 GCF_035044405.1 Drosophila montana
AACCCCAATAATAACCAACAATGTGAGCTTAGGATCATTACCTGGAATGCAGGTGGAATACTAAACAAAATCACCGAACTCGAAGACCATATTCATCAATACAACATTGACATTGTCCTTGTCTCAGAGACTCACCTAACAAGTTCAGACTCCATTACCATTAAGAAATATGATATATATCTAGCCAACCATCCAACAAACAGAAGAAGAGGAGGCTCAGCGATCATTATTAATCGTAACATAGATCACATGGCCCTCCCAAAAATCAGCACCCTGGCCATACAATGTGTACCAATCTGCGTCACCTTTCCAGATCAACCACTCCTTAAAATAGCAGCCATCTACTGCCCGCCGTTAAGAGGCCTAACTAGTGAAGCCTTCAACCTAATTTTTAAGCTTCTTGAACCAAGGTTCCTAATTGCCGGAGATTGGAACGCAAAGCACCGCTGGTGGGGTAACACGCGGGCTTGTAACCGAGGAAACGAGCTTATCACCTCTCTAAGGACCCATAATTACAATATCCTTGCCACTGGCTCACCCACTCACTTTCCATATGACCAACGAAAAAGGCCCTCGGCCATTGATTTCGCAATCTACTGCGGTATCCAACACGACCGCCTACACATCAAATCCTCACTTGATTTAGGTTCTGACCATCTCCCTCTCCTAATGAACCTGCTGAGCAAACCAGAGGTCATACCCTTTAAAAAACCCATGCTTCCAGCTAATGCTAGCACCAAAAAATTCCAACTCTGGCTTGACCAAAACATACATCTTAACACTGAAATAACATCAGGGCAGGACATTGAAGACGCCGTTGACATACTTACCAGAAATATTCACCAAGCAGCCACCTATGCCTCAACAACATCCCCTCATCTCCCAATCAACAGTCGTTTTCGAATACACTATACACCTAATAGACGCATTCAAAACATGCTAATAGTTAAACGCTACTTTAAATATAAACATCTCATACTTCGTAATAACACTGCCAAAAGACTACATAAAATCACATCAAAGCGACTCAAAAAAGCACTAGAGGACCAGAAAACTAGACGGCTAGATAGGACCCTACAAAGCATTGACCCTAAAGACAGGTACAGCATGCAAAAACTATGGAGATTCACTAAACAAATAAAAAGACAACCCACCCCCAACCTACCAGTCAGAAGCCACAACACTACCACAGGCCAAAACAATAACCAGAGTATTAATAACTGGTGCAAAACGACCTTAGAAAAAGCAGAAGCATTCGCAAACCATCTTGAATCAAGATTCAAACCTTTCCTACTAAACACAGACGAAGAACGCCAAAATATCACAAGCCAAATAACAACCCCGTCGCCAACAGACAACCCCAGATTCCGCCCTGTCACACTCCCAGAAGTTAAAGACCTAATAAAAGGACTAGAAAACAACAAAGCCCCAGGACTTGACAGAATAGATAACAAAACTATCAAAGCACTTCCAGATAGAGCCCTACTATACCTAATACTAATTTTCAACAATTCACTACGACTTGGCCACTTCCCACAACAATGGAAAACAGCCATAGTTACCATGATTCCCAAACCAGGAAAACCTACAGAACTCCTTGCTTCCTATAGACCCATCAGTCTACTATCCGGATTATCAAAAATCCTAGAAAGAATTCTCCTAAAACGCATGTATGAATCCAGAAACTTCACCAATGCTATTCCCAGCCACCAATTTGGCTTCCGATACAAACATAACACTGAACAACAACTAGCTCGAGTTACCCAATTTATACTCAAAGCCTACGAAGCAAATAACTACTGCTCAGCGGTTTTCCTTGACATACAGGAAGCCTTTGATCGAGTCTGGCACCCAGGTCTTTTCTACAAATTAAAATCCCTCCTCTCCCCCATTCTCTACGCTACCATATGCCATTACCTAACCAACCGAACATTCATGGTCGAATGCCATGAAGGTGCCCGATCAACTCCAAAAGTCATCACGGCTGGAGTTCCACAAGGCAGTGTCCTGGGACCCATCCTCTATACAATATATACATCTGACCTACCCACCCCCGACACCAACCTAATTAACCTCTCTCAAAACATAACAACTCTGCTAGCCACATACGCTGATGACACAGTTGTCATGTCTGCCGCAAGAACGGCCACTACTGCCATCTGTCAAGTGGAGGGAATGCTCGAACCTCTAACTGAGTGGACAAACAAATGGTGCATCAAAATCAACCCAAACAAAACGGCCCATGTCCTGTTCTCCCTCAAAAACGAAAATATACATGTCATCGCACCCAAAATAATGAACCAAACCATTGAAACAAAAGACTCACATCCATACCTGGGAGTAATATTAGACAAAAAACTTAACTTCTGCAAGCACACTGCAAACCTTGTCACAAAATTAAAAGCCCGCAGAACTAAACTTGACTGGCTACTGAACAACAACAGCAAACTTCCAACTAACTCCAAAATCCTGCTCTACAAACAACTCATTGCCCCCGTTTGGCACTACGCACTACCCATTTGGGGAGCTCTCACTAGTCAAACCCAAATCAACCGAGTTGCTGCCTTCCAAAGCACCACGATCCGAAAAATCACAAATGCCCCCTGGCTCACTAGAAACAGCACTCTCCACAGTGACCTTAAGATCCCCACTTTCGAGGAAACTTATGACAAATCCTCTACCAAATATGCTAACCAAATAAGCCACCACTCAAATACAGAAATTACAAAACTAATTACCAAACCATACATCCCATTCCGACTAGCCAGAAGCCATGAAAGATACCTTGAGCATGTAAACAAATACATCAAACCTCTACGCCAATACATTACTCAAACACCTCCAACAAATAACCAACTTACGCTATTGCAACAAGCAGACTACTATGAGAGACTGCAAAACCACAAACAACAACTACTACAAAGAACAACTACACTACGTTCAAGCCTTCCATACGACCCAGACTCCACAGAAAGGCACTTCACGCTTCGCTTCCCAATGAGCGCAAATAGAATAAACCAAATCAACCATGAACTCCGAGCCCTGAACAACGAACTACAGACAGTCGAACGAATCATCGAATCCCTAAGGCCACCAAATGGCCCAATCACCCAAACGCTTACCCAACCCAACCCTAGCTTACTCCAAGACATAGCCAGCATACAGCTAATAACAAATCAATTAACACAATAAGGGCACACCAGACTTAACCTACAAAACAACCTGAAAACAAAGCCAAACCCCTCCCCCGCCATAATAATCCAACACTCAAGAAAAATTAACTACACAATACCAGTGCTGCCGTTAAGCACATCCAGCCCTCTACCAAACAACTGCCAGCTCAACTAAAAACCAGCAGCAATGATGAAAAAACATGACCTAAAACAGGTCAATTTTACTGATGCTGCTGGATAATACACCCTGGCAAGCAAACCAACTCTTGATACGGATACTCAGCCCAAGCAAACAAACTGGGAATACCCGAAACATTGAACCATCCACACACTGCACACCGTTCTGCCAAGTACCAGTTTTATAAACAGCTTTTCCAATGTTTGACTCGGGTACTGGGAGCTCAGTCTGATTGGAACTGAGCGGCCTATGTGAGCAAACATAAGCTAAATAATAAACTACAGACCACTCTGCCAATAACTAACTTATAACCAGCCTTACCAATGTTTAACTACACAATACCAGTGCTGCCGTTAAGCACATCCAGCCCTCTACCAAACAACTGCCAGCTCAACTAAAAACCAGCAGCAATGATGAAAAAACATGACCTAGGTCAATTTTACTGATGCTGCTGGATAATACACCCTGGCAAGCAAACCAACTTTTGATACGGATACTCAGCCCAAGCAAACAAACTGGAATACCCGAAACATTGAACCATCCACACACTGCACACCGTTCTGCCAAGTACCAGTTTTATAAACAGCTTTTCCAATGTTTGACTCGGGTACTGGGAGCTCAGTCTGATTGGAACTGAGCGGCCATGTGAGCAAACATAAGCTAAATAATAAACTACAGACCACTCTGCCAATAACTAACTTATAACCAGCCTTACCAATGTTTGACTACGCAATACCAGTGCTGCCGTTAAGCACATCCAGCCCTCTACCAAACAACTGCCAGCTCAACTAAAAACCAGCAGCAATGATGAAAAAACATGACCTAAAACAGGTCAACTTTACTGATGCTGCTGATAATACACCCTGGCAAGCAAACCAACTTTTGATACGGATACTCAGCCCAAGCAAACACACTGGGACTGCCCGAAACATTGAACCATCCACACACTGCACACCGTTCTGCCAAGTACCAGTTTTATAAACAGCTTTTCCAATGTTTGACTCGGGTACTGGGAGCTCAGTCTGATTGGAACTGAGCGGCCTATGTGAGCAAACATAAGCAAAACAATAAACTGCAGACCACTCTGCCAATAACTAACGTATAAACAGCTTTACCAATGTTTGACTCGGGTACTGGGAGCTTAGTCTGATTGGAACTGAGCGGCCTATGTGAGCAAACATAAGCAAAATAATAAACTACAGACCACTCTGCCAATAACTAACGTATAAACAGCTTTACCAATGTTTGACTCGGGTACTGGGACTCAGTTTGACTGGAACTGAGCGGCCTATGTGAGCAAACATAAGCAAAATAATAAACTACAGACCACTCTGCCAATAACCAACCTAAAAACAGCTTTACCAATGTTTGACTCGGGTACTGGGAGCTCAGTTTGACTGGAACTGAGCGGCCTATGTGAGCAAACATAAGCAAAATAATAAACTACAGACCACTCTGCCAATAAGCAACCTATAAACAGCTTTACCAATGTTTGACTCGGGTACTGGGAGCTCAGTCTGATTGGACCTGAGCGGCCTATGTGAGCAAACATAAGCAAAAGAACACAAACCCACACAGGCTACACACCAATACTACCAACGAACAGTCTTTTGACTACAAAGAACAAAACGTACCAAATCCCCGCTATACCTATTAGGCCTCCAGGAAAAACTACCGTATCCGCATGGTCCACTAGATGGCGTCCGCGGAAAACCACTCGAATCATACCACTAACCCACGGTTAGCCAAGGTATAGTTTTGGGTCGCCATCTTATATATATCATCGCAACAGGCAGATATATATTGTTAAAAAAAAAAAAAAAAAGAGCTAAACTTGACTGGCTACTGAACAGCAACAGCAAACTCCCAACCAACTCCAAAATCCTGCTCTACAAACAACTCATTGCCCCCGTATGGCACTACGCACTACCCATTTGGGGAGCTCTTACTAGCCAAACCCAGATCAACCGAGTTGCTGTCTTCCAAAGCACCACGATCCGAAAAATCACAAATGCCCCCTGGAACACTAGGAACAGCACCCTCCACAGCGACCTTAAGATCCCCACTTTTGAGGAAACCTATGACAAATCCTCCACCAAATATGCCAACCAACTAAGCCACCACTCAAACACAGAAATTACAAAACTAATTACCAAACCATACATCCCATTCCGACTAGCCAGAAGCCATGAAAGATACCTTGAGCATGTAAACAAATACATCAAACCTCTACGCCAATACATTACTCAAACACCTCCAACAAATAACCAACTTACGCTATTGCAACAAGCAGACTACTATGAAAGACTGCAAAACCACAAACAACAACTACTACAAAGAACAACTACACTACGTTCAAGCCTTCCATACGACCCAGACTCCACAGAAAGGCACTTCACGCTTCGCTTCCCAATGAGCGCAAATAGAATAAACCAAATCAACCATGAACTCCGAGCCCTGAACAACGAACTACAGACAGTCGAACGAATCATCGAATCCCTAAGGCCACCAAATGGCCCAATCACCCAAACGCTTACCCAACCCAACCCTAGCTTACTCCAAGACATAGCCAGCATACAGCTAATAACAAATCAATTAACACAATAAGGGCACACCAGAATTAACCTACAAAACAACCTGAAAACAAAGCCAAACCAACTCCCCCGCCATAATAATCCAACACTCAAGATAAATTAACTGCACAATACCAGTGCTGCCGTTAAGCACATCTAGCCCTCTACCAAACAACTGCCAGCTCAACAAAAAACCAGCAGCAATGATGAAAAAACATGACCTAAAACTGGTCAATTTTACTGATGCCGCTGGAAAATACACCCTGGCAAGCAAACCAACTTTTGATACGGATACTCAGCCCAAGCAAACAAACTGAGAATAGCCGAAACATTGAACCATCCACACACTGCACACCGTTCTGCCAAGTACCAGTTTTATAAACAGCTTTTCCAATGTTTGACTCGGGTACTGGGAGCTCAGTCTGATTGGAACTGAGCGGCCTATGTGAGCAAACATAAGCAAAATAATAAACTGCAGACCACTCTGCCAATAACCAACCTATAAACAGATCTACCAATGTTTGACTCGGGTATTGGGAGCTCAGTCTGATTGGAACTGAGCGGCCTATCTGAGCAAACATAAACAAAATAATAAGCCGCAGACCACTCTGCCAATAACTAACTTATAACCAGCTTTACCAATGTTTAACTACACAATACCAGTGCAGCCGTTAAGCACATCCAGCCCTCTACCAAACCACTGCCAGCTCAACAAAAACCAGCAGCAATGATGAAAAAACATGACCTAAGGTCAATTTTTACTGATGCTGCTGGATAATACACCCTGGCAAGCAAACCAACTTTTGATACGGATACTCAGCCCAAGCAAACAAACTGGGAATAGCCGAAACATTGAACCATCCACACACTGCACACCGTTCTGCCAAGTACCAGTTTTATAAACAGCTTTTCCAATGTTTGACTCGGGTACTGGGAGCTCAGTCTGATTGGAACTGAGCGGCCTATGTGAGCAAACATAAGCAAAACAATAAAATGCAGACCACCCTGCCAATAACCAACCTAAAAACAGCTTTTCCAATGTTTGACTCGGGTACTGGGAGCTCAGTCTGATTGGAACTGAGCGGCCTATGTGAGCAAACATAAGCAAAACAATAAACTGCAGACCACCCTGCCAATAACCAACCTAAAAAACAGCTTTTCCAATGTTTGACTCGGGTACTGGGAGCTCAGTCTGATTGGAACTGAGCGGCCCATGTGAGCAAACTTAAGCAAAAAAACACAAACCCACACAGGCTACACACCAATACTACCAACGAACAGTCTGTTGACTACAAACAACAAAACGTACCAAATCCCCGCTATACCTATTGGGCCTCCAGGAAAAACTACCGTATCCGCATGGTCCACTAGATGGCGTCCGCGGAAAACCACTCGAATCATACCACTAACCCACGGTTAGCCAAGGTATAGTTTTGGGTCGCCGTCTTATATATATCATCGCAACAGGCAGATATATATTGTTAAAAAAAAAAAAAAAAAAAAACAATATGCTTATCATTGCCTCTTCTCACCAATGAATCTGCCAATTCAAATTCCACTTGCTAAAAACTTCTCCATCTCAACCATCTTTTTTATCCCGCATCGCAAATATTTAATCATAGCCAACACGCATTTGATGACAGCCAGTGCAAATATATTTAAATTATTGAAATTTAAATGAACCGAGAGAAGGTACTCGGCTAAAATAACATCAATTTTCTTATCAACTGCGGTGTTATTTATCTGATTTTGATGTGGGAAACAGTGGATAGGGAGATTTTTTAAATTGGGAAAACAAAAATCCAACAATTAACACAGGACGGACATGACAAATCACAGTTGTGAATTGTGGAGTGGCCCTGTGTGTGTGTCCTCTGTTCATTTGCCAACCCTATGTTTCGGGCAATGCAGACACACACACCATACAATTGGGAACACACACACAGTGTGTATTCATGCGCCGAGTCCAATGCATTATCAGTAAAGAAACAGGAAACATTTCTCCATTTTTTCATACATCAAATCCACACAAATCACAACGAAAAATTATTATTTTCATAAACTCCATTAAATAAATTCTCTCATCAATTTGCTTGACTCTTTTCAATAATGCTGGCTTATGGCGAACCAGATTTGCTGACGCCGCACACCACTCCAACTGTATACTTCTTCTATACACTTGAATTTTTATTTACTAAATATGAATTTTTTGCACAAATGGTATGAATATCAAGTTGGCAAATTCATATAATTTTGTAAAACATACACGACACACACAAATTCCTAAACATGTATATACACATAAACATATCACAACACACAAAAATTTAATATGTATAGAATTAAGGAAGTATATATCAATAAACTCTGGAGGGGGGATTGGTTCGGTGTGTGACGGTGGGCTAAGGGATACTTTGTACCGCTGCAGGATAGTGGCCTGTGTGTGGGTCTGCATACCCGTGATGGTTTGGAGCGGTTGACGAGCATGAGCTAGTAGGCACCTTTAATGCTGCCTCGCCATGTCTCGGGCCCTCCAGGCCACCACGACCATGCATACTCAAACACTCGCTCGCTCTCTGTGCGATGAGAATGCTCGATGCCCGACGCTCGGTACTCGATGCTCGGTGTCCTGGATCCCGATTCCCATTCGTCTCATCCGACCCGGTCTCCTGCTCAACCTAAAACAGAAAAAAACAATTGTTTAAACAGCTGTGCCTGTTAACAGCGGTAAACTTGTTTACCTTTTTCAATGTTAAATTGTCCTAGTGATGGGACTTGTTAATGTGTGCCTGTAAATAACATAATGTTAAATTGTAAGTTAACAGAAATGTTAAAACTTAGGCGCTAAAAAATTCAATCAAATATTATACTAAATATGAATGTTGAATAAAAATACCAACAACCTAGCAGCACTCCCCCCCCTGCTACGCAGGCGCGGATCGGTGCACTTTATGTTGGTTTAATGCGTGTGTCAACGAGCATACGGAAAGTCAAAAAAAACTAGCAAACAAAATGTCTAACAGCCACACGCCCAACATAGTCCGCCAAGACAGCATAAATTGCAGGTCAAACGGGCTCAAAATTGCCTCATGGAATGCATGTGGCTTGCGAAATAAAATGCTAGAAATGGAGGCATTTATTCTTCAGAACAAAATTGACATCATGATTATAGCTGAAACTCACATGCGTGGCACAGACGAAATAAAGATAGAAGGCTACTACGCATACCAAGCACATCACCCATCTAATAGACGACGAGGAGGCACAGCTATACTGGTCAAGCACAGTCTACAGCATATCGCTCTCCCTCTCACTAACGCTATATCAATGCAGTGCACTGCAATTAAAATTACTCTGCTCAATGGGTCTGCTATTAACATCGCAGCAGTATATTGCCCGCCTCTGATTGAACTTGAAGATGACTTGTTTGCTGCTCTTCGTGAGCTTGGCAACAAGTTCATCATAGCTGGAGACTGGAATGCGAAAAGTTACTGGTGGGGTAATGCTAGATCCTGTAGAAGAGGTGGTAACCTTCTCAGGTACGTCCAGCAAAACAATTGTGAGATTCTTGCAACTGGGTCCCCAACACATTTCCCATACAATGCTAGACAATCGCCATCAGCCATAGACTTTGCCGTTTATAAGGGATTGCAGCGAGAACTTCTACAAATAAGCGCTACACACGACCTTGGTTCTGATCATCTCCCGCTGTTAATCGAACTTCTTGAAAGCCCGGCATTCAACAAGTCAAGGTGCTATCTACTGCCACTTAATGCGAATGTCAATCGTTTTCAAACCTGGCTTAACCAACATGTTTTGCTGGATACAGAAATTCATACAGCAGCAGATATCGAGGATGCCACAGATATTTTTGAGCGCAATATTCGAGCAGCCGCACAATTTGCAACAAATTCTCACGCAATCCAAAATCGCGGACAAGCGCAGAACCAGTGCCCACTCAGCAGATCTCTGAAACTGATGATTATGGCCAAAAGACTGCTCAAACGCCATTTTCTTGTGAATCGACACCCACTAGCCAAAAGAATCCATGACAGTCTCGCAAACCGGGTCAGAAGAACTCTAAAAGAAGCTAAGGAGAGGCGACTGAATAACTTGCTTGAGTCAATAGATCCTAGTGACCGTTACAACTTTCAAAAGCTGTGGCGACTAACAAATGGCATTAAACGGCAGCCTGCGCCAAATGTGCCAGTAAAAAAGTTTATACAACTTGGTAGCAGCGCAGCAGAAAGCAACGTGTGGTGCAAAACTACACAGGAAAAAGCGGAAGCGTTTGCTCAAAACTTAGAAGAGAGATTCAAGCCCATTATCACTGCTTCTACAACCGACAGAGAGCACATTTCGAGTCAACTTCTGCTTCCCCCAACGCACGCAGAAATGCATTTTCGTCCAATAACAGATGCTGAGGTATCAGCAGAAATTAAGGTGCTCAAACGTAAAAAGTCTCCGGGACTCGACACTATTGACAATCGGACTATAAAGGCACTGCCGTTAGCTGCTGTTCAGTATCTTACGCTTATTTATAATAGCATACTGCGCTTGGGCTACTTTCCTAACAAATGGAAGTGTGCTGTGGTCATTATGATTCCTAAGCCTGGCAAGCCACAGGAGCAACTAAACTCATATAGACCAATAAGTCTGCTGTCCGGCCTGTCAAAAATATTCGAACACCTGCTGCTAAGACGTATGTACGAATCAGAAGGGTTTATTGATGCTATTCCAAAACATCAATTTGGTTTTCGCAGCGAACACGGAGCAGACCAGCAGATCGGCAGAGTCACGCAATTCATACTCAATGCATATGAAAGGCATCAATATTGTGCTGCTACATATATGGATATTCAAGAGGCTTTTGATAGAGTATGGCATGACGGGTTACGATATAAGCTACGAATGATCTTGCCGTATGCTATATATAATGTTGTCTGCCACTACCTTGCCGAGAGAACATTCATGGTTGAATGCAGTGGTGGGATCCGATCTAGCACTAAGCAAATTGCGGCTGGAGTGCCGCAAGGAAGCGTACTTGGTCCTGTGCTCTATACGCTATATACAGCTGACATGCCGATTCCGGGGCCAATAAGCCCAACAACTGGATACGTGAGGTATATTTACCGCAACGAAACACTGCTAGCAACATATGCAGATGATACCGTCATACTCACAGTAGGCAGAACGCAGGCAAATGCAGTCAATCGAATGAACGAGTATCTTGAAATCTTGTCGGCTTGGGCCACTAAATGGTGCATCACAATAAACACAAACAAGACAGTACACGTCATGCACACTCTACGTAGCCTCCAAATGCAGCCAGATGCCCAATCTGCACATATAGGTGGACAAGCGCTACTTAACAAAACGGTGCACACATATCTTGGTGTACAATTGGATACAAAGCTGCAATTTAATAGGCACATATCTGCTGTAGTTAACAAATTGAGAACGAGATGGAAAAAAATGCAATGGCTGATTGATAGCACCAGCCAACTACCCCTCCAAACCAAAGTTATCATCTATAAGCAGCTTATCGCGCCAATCTGGCAATATACCTTGCCCGTTTGGGGGCCACTTGCAAGTCAAACACAAATGGATCGCATACAGACTATGCAAAACAAAATTCTTAGATCGATTGTAGGTGCGCCATGGTATGTGCGCAATAGCACCATAAGCAATGATCTGCAGATTGCAAGCGTAGATGACGTCTACAACGAGTCATGTGCCAAATATGTGCAGCGCCTTCTAAATCACAGCAACTTTCTGGCTAAAAATCTGGCAACAAACCCATATGTACCGCAGCGTCTAGTTAGGGAAAGATACAGCCGAATGCTACAAAGACATATGCCACATGTGCAGCGACAGCGTGAGCAGCAACTGTTAGAGCAACAGCAACGTGCAGCAGAAATTGCGGCACGCCTACCTATATATGCAAGGCCTGTTGAACGACCACTAACTGCTCTGCAGCAAAGCGTTTTAGATCGCCTTAATAGGCAAAGAAGTTACCAACAGCAGCGCGTCGAACAACGAGAAGCAGAACAGAGGCTACGCGTACAGCTGCGAATAGAGAGGCAACAAAGAGAAGAACTAGACAGACAGGAGGCGCATCGGTCATATCAAGAGTCGCCACAAATATATGCGCAAAGAGAACAGGCACTACAGCGGATAGAAGAGCGACTACAAGCAAGACGTCTGGCAATGCAAGCGTACTTCGCTATGTCACCAGCACAGCGAGAAGCCGTGCCACTAACGAGTATTTTTATATTTCCAGCGAACTCTGCAGCAGCCAATCACAGCGAAATGGGCATTTCCCCGACGACGCGCACTCACACAAACACAACAACAGCACAGGCAACCAATGCGGCGCCGGCTATCAGCTCGTCTGTGAGGCACGCAATCGTCGGCATAGCAGGGGTACAATATGGCGAGGCACTTGCTGAACTTGTCATCAGCGTCCCGTTTAGGCGCATGCAGCGCACAAATCAGTCAACTGGACAGCTCCCACTTCAATGGCGTCTGGTCGAACGGCAACTGCAACAAAGATTCAGAGACAGAAGGCATGCTACAAGAAACTATTTTCTGTTGCATACTACTAGACGACAGCGCTTAGCACGTTTGCAGCAACTCAGGCTGCAATATCCAACACAGTGGCGATCAATCTGGCGACAACTGCTCCTGCGCACTTTGTGTGCGAATTTGTGGCACTTAGATCAGCGCTGGTCAACATGGCGACTCCAGTTGGTCAGACTACAAAACATATTCCGCTGGATGACGAACAGACGACATGGTGGCAGCAGCCGCTACACGCTAGGCCTTTAACACAGGATGATCTGCAAGGGTGTATGTTTAAATTAAATATTATTTAAACAACACACAGCTACTCACTGTTTGAAGCAGTCGCTATGGTCAAATTGGCCATGTTACTCAAGCCGTCTGAAGAGTGCAAAGATGCATACTGCCCACCTTCTCCAACAATGCAGCATGAAGACAACCTGAAAAGAAAACGATGCAGCATAAATATAAGATAATCATAATTAAATTTCATTTTTACTTACCTTTAACAAGACACAATTGTTTAAACAGCTGTGCCTGTTAACAGCGGTAAACTTGTTTACCTTTTTCAATGTTAAATTGTCCTAGTGATGGGACTTGTTAATGTGTGCCTGTAAATAACATAATGTTAAATTGTAAGTTAACAGAAATGTTAAAACTTAGGCGCTAAAAAATTCAATCAAATATTATACTAAATATGAATGTTGAATAAAAATACCAACAACCTAGCAGCACTCCCCCCCCTGCTACGCAGGCGCGGATCGGTGCACTTTATGTTGGTTTAATGCGTGTGTCAACGAGCATACGGAAAGTCAAAAAACGATGCAGCATAAATATAAGATAATCATAATTAAATTTCATTTTTACTTACCTTTTACAAGACACAATTGTTTAAACAGCTGTGCCTGTTAACAGCGGTAAACTTGTTTACCTTTTTCAATGTTAAATTGTCCTAGTGATGGGACTTGTTAATGTGTGCCTGTAAATAACATAATGTTAAATTGTAAGTTAACAGAAATGTTAAAACTTAGGCGCTAAAAAATTCAATCAAATATTATACTAAATATGAATGTTGAATAAAAATACCAACAACCTAGCAGCACTCCCCCCCCTGCTACGCAGGCGCGGATCGGTGCACTTTATGTTGGTTTAATGCGTGTGTCAACGAGCATACGGAAAGTCAA
>NW_026997692.1:0-22857 GCF_035044405.1 Drosophila montana
GACGATTTGAACGCTATGAAACTTTGGTTCGGCCAATCAATTGCATCTGAATTGTTCAAAGTGTATGTTTAGGACATTTAATCGTAGTACACCTTATCTTGTCAGTTATACAATCGACAATACTCCATTGCAACGTATACTAACAGTTAAGGATCTAGGCGTAATTTTTGATTCTAAACTCTGCTTCATTCTTCACATAGATACCATCGTTAATAAGGCAAAAGGTGTACTTGGATTCATTAAACGATGGTCTAAAGAGATTAATGATCCTTTTATAACGAAACTTCTTTACATCTCTCTTGTTCGTCCTATCCTTGAATACTGCTCTTGCATCTGGTCTCCGCAGTAAAACAATAGCCAGGATCGTATTGAATCTATTCAGAAGCAAATGCTGCTTTTTGCCTTACGAGGTTTAAATTGGGACCCTAATCTTCGGTTGCCATCCAATTCCAGCAGGCTGCTGTTGTCTATCGACATAAGTTGGTTGTTGGCGATATAGATTCTCCTTTTCTGCTAGGGCGTCTTCAATTCTCTGTTCCGGCTAGACCAACCAGAAATTATCGCCCCTTATTCCTATTGTAAAGTCGATGTATACGAGTTAAAGGATCTGCCACGTCTTCGCCGTTTGAGTGCGGTTTTGATAATGCTTTATTCAATATCTCTTTAAGTACGCTTAGACTATGTACATAAGTGCTTAGGCTAAGGCCGCGTAGCTGCGCTGCCGGTTACGCTAGCAGCGGAGCGGCTGCATATATGTATATGTCTTAACAGTATCAGAGAGCGAGAGAGTCTTATGCGCATATATATATATATATGTTATTGGCGGTCAGCGTGGGAATGCTGACTTAGCGTAGTTCATAAGTGGGTGATCATATTTCAGGCTCACTTGAATTGGTTTTGTTTATGTAATGCAACAAAGTGTTGCTGTTATATTTATGCTGAGTTCTTGGTACAGTGTACCCTCAATATATGCACATACTACATCTCCCTCCTTTTGAAATATAACGTAACTAAGTGGAAGTGGAAATTTATCGGATAGTAATTTTTTATTAATTTGGCGATAGTCAATTACTAATCGCCATTTTTTCTTTTCATTATCTATGGATTTCTTTGGTACTAGTAACAGTGGACTGTTGTATTCTGAGGCTGATGGTTCAACTATTCCATCTTTAATTAGTTTATCGACTTGAGCTTGAATTTCGTCTTTTTGACTATGAGGATTTCTATAATTTTTTATATATACAGGTTCATCATCTTTTAATCTTAGTTTCTGCTTATAAAAATTATTTGTTGTAATTGGTTCGGTTTCAAGTCCGAATATGTCTGTATATTGACAACAAAGTTCTTTTATTTGTTTATTAAATAGTTTTGGAAAATTTTTAGTTAACTTTGACATAACATTGTTCGTTCTGGTTTCATTATTTATTTCGGATATATCATAATTTGCTAATGGTTCATAATTCAACTTATTTATATTAACCATTTGATCGGTACTAGTTGTATTTAGTAAACGGACAAGTGCATTTGCAGTCGTTACGACTGTGTTTGCTGCATATATACCAGGTTGAATTTCCTGGTTCGGAATTAGAATGCTATCTTCATTTGAAGTTAACTCAATTTTTCGGACAACTTCTTGCTGGTAACACTATTGTATTGTTACCGGAGCTGTAATTTATGGGAACATATATAGGATAGTTAAGATTATCTGGTCTTATTATGAGTAGGTCTTTTGAAGGTGTGAAATCTAGTTGACAATTATATTGTTTAATAAAATCTATTCCTAAAATTTCATCACACGGTACAGAAAAAGTTGAATCGACAATATGGAAGTTGTGTGGAATTATATATTTAGTTGTTTGTATTTCTAAAGATGTTAGACCTTTGGATTGAATCAATGCTTGATTGATTCCCTGAATATTAACTTTATTATTAATGTTTATATCATTCAAAGTGTCGGAATTTTCTTTAATCAAAGATATATCTGCACCAGTGTCTATCAATAATATTAGTTTCTTGCCTGTAGCTACATTTGTGAATGTTACGAATATATTTACACTAAGATTAATCGAATGAACATTTTTACTATCTATTGCTGTGTACCTAAGGGCTGTTGGGAGTTTCCCGAAGTATTTTGGGCTACTCTCACATTATTGTTATTGTTATTGTTGTGGCCTCCTTTTGAGTTACCACGGCCTCTAGAGTTTCCTCTAAATTGGCCTCTCTGTCTATTGTTGCCATTATTATTATTATAATATCTATTGCCATTATTTTGGTAATTTCCGTGGTTGTTTCCGCGGTTATTGCCTCGGTGGGGTCTATTTCTCTGATGCTGCGCAGCATATAGGACTGTGTTTGGATGTCCTATCGAGTCTGTGCAGCTATCGACAAAGACAGTTGTAACCTCAATCATGTTATTGAAATTTCGTGATTTCATTACAGACCTAACAGCATACAGTTCTTTATTAACAGTCCTCTTATTTTCTTTTCTCCTATTTATGGTATTTTCTTAAATAATAAGATTATTTTTAATTTTATTTAAGAACACTTTTTCCCTACTTACACCCTTATTCTTAGATTTGGGCTCTAATAGCGTCACTAACAAAATTAGCTGTGAAATGGGCCACAGCTGGCCGGACTGGCAAATAAAACACCTTCATCGGTCTGTGATGCTATTAGAAAATTGTGTTCTCTAACTAGGCTTTTAAAATTTAATTATCATAATTGTATATATAATGTATTGAATAATTAGGAAGACACTCGTTTTAATAAATAAATAAATTAATAAATCTGCCAGTACCCGTGCTTAAAATCCTGAGTGGAGATAAACCGGGCGTGACGCAACCGATCCAGGATATGATTAATTCGGTGGACAGGATAAGCATCCGGAATGGAATGCGCATTGAGTTGTCGGTAGTCGATGCACTTGCGCCTCTCGCCAGTCTTCTTGTTGACCAAGACGATTGGAGCGCTGTGCGGACTACGCGACGGCTCAATGGCATGTGCCTGGATCAGCTCATCCACCTGTTCGTCAATCACCTTTTGCATGGCCGGATTCTTCGGATAATACCTTTGCTTCAGCGGCTTGTCATCTTTCAGTCGGAAATGCGAGACCCCTTGCAGCCCCTCGAAGAGTGCCAGTTCCCACTCCAGGAACTCCCTCAGTTCCGGATGAAGATCCGCAGGCCACTCTGCCTCTTCGATGCCAGGCTCACCCTGTGCCTCGCCTCCTCCGTGCACCATTCCGTCTCTAGGTGAAGCGTTACGATTGCTCCGCTCCGGCGACTGCTCCCGATCCTCTGCGTCCGACGTGATCCTAGCCATGACTACTAATCCCTCCCTGGAAAATTTCTGCCGTGCCGCCTCCATGACCGGCGTAGTCCTGCCTCTGCAGCTCTACACGCCGCCCCTTGGGCTCCTCAAGCTCTCGGCCCAATCGCTTCCTTTTTCTTGTTCTTTTCCGTCGGTTGCCGAGCAGGCACTTCTGTTGCCGAGAAGGTGCTTCCTTTTCCTGACCTGGGAGGCCTTCCCTCTGTTCCATCTTGGTATCCTTGCTCTTGTGTTGCCGAGCAGGCACTCTAGCATCCTGACAGGTGAGACCTTCGTTTGGCTGTTCTTTTGTCCTGGGCCCCGCGACCGGTGCCGTCATCGTCTCTAGGACCATTTTTGCCTTGCCGCAGCGTAGGATAGTGCCCATTGCACCCAGGATATCCGCCTGAACGTCCTCCGTTTTTCCCCGAATCGCCCACTTGCGTAAGCAATTTTTATTCACGAAGCTGCGAGTGGCTCCGGTGTCGATAGTGGCAGGCATCCTTTGCCCGCCAATCTCCACCATAGCGGCGATCCGGTCACCGTCCACATTCAGTGGGTGTCCTATTACTGAGTCCCGTGTGTGTCGGCGCCGACCCGATCCTGGCCTGGGCGACGCCGTTCCCGTTTCCCGCCTCCGTGCAGCGACAACAATCCTGGCTACTTCTCCCCGGCTCCCACATACCCAACAAATAAGACGGGTGCTTTGGGATATTCCCTGGCAAAGTGACCCTCCTGTGCGCACCTACGACATGCTCGTCGCGGATCGTACCCGGTTCCGGCGTCTTGGCTCAGCATCTGTTGGCAACCTCCGCAGGGGCTACTTCGGGTAGGGCGGGAATCCTCTTGCCCACAACGGTCGCTACGGACTCGCTGGGAGTAGACCGGAATGGGTTGAGCTGTCCCCCGGGGGACTGTGGCGTCCTCGCCCATTCTGCGCTACTCGAGCTCATGACCACCTGACTCATTGACTGGCTTCCGGAGTATTCCGCACTCTGCCTCATGACTGTCTCGTACTTCACAGCCAGCTGAGTTAGCTGGGATAAGGTCGAGAAAATCCTGCCGTCGCACATTAAGCCTGTATTCGGGAACGGCGTTTTCTTGTATCCGGTGCAGCTCCTGCGCCGGCTCGTATCTGGCGTGATGCATTAGAGCACTCAGCTCTATCAAGCATTCCTTGAATTCCTCCCCGCCTGCGGGACCGGATTTCGTTCTCAAACCTTTTGAAATAGCGTGGAGGCAGGAAGAGCTCTAAGAAACCCCTCCTAACTGCACTGACCATGGCACATTCCTTACCCCACTGTTCAAGAACCAACGAGCAGCCCTTTCGTAGAACACCTCACTCATTACCCGAGGCAAGCGATCAAGGGCAATACCATATGTGATGACGCGCTCCTCTAGGTCCTCTAGGGACCCAAGGTGGTTGGAGCGGCCATCATACCTCATGCCCCACTTCCGAACTTGTTCCGGAACGTTTGAAAGTGGCCTTGCCTCTTCGTTTCTCCCTATAGCATGAGCCTCCTCCACACCCGATATGACAAAGCTAGGCGTGGGCGCCTGCGAATGCCCGTACAATTGGGAGTTCCTTAGGTCAGGCTCCGATTTTTGACGTGGCCGCTCGCCAAAGTCGGGTGGGACGCCCCAGGATGGCGGCTCCAGAGTTCTAGCGTACTTAGATTCTAGCTTGGCAAGCCGAGCCCAAATTTCAGATGAATGGCCACCATCCTGCACGTAGGTGGATAGCCGCTTACGCAGCTCCTCCAAGCGCCACTCCTTTTCCAGCCCGAACTCCTGGGCGATCGCCACCAGCTCCTCCTTGCGCCGCTGGTGGATCCAGCGCACGCCTACCCACGGGTTTTGGTTTCCATCCTAAGTTTTGTCAATTGCTCTCGTCTTTCTCTGTAGCCAGCGTCGCCTCCTCTCGCCCCTTTCGCTTCCGGGGTTCCGTCGGTCTATTTATTTATTTTATTTTGGGCCTTTGTCACTTTTATTTCTCTGTTGTTTATCCACTTTTGTTGTTTGTTTCTTATTGGTTTATTTTCCATTTTTATTTTTTTTTAATTCGTTTTCTCTTTATTTTTTTTTTTGATCACTCCACAGAAACAAAATATAAAAAATAACCAACAAAAATGTACTTGATGTTTGTTTTCCCGATTCTCCGTATGTTTATTTATTTGCGACCATATAAATACGCATATACATAAATATATTTTTTTCCGTCTTTATATTTTATTATTTCATTGTCTTATTTTGCCCTTATCACAAACTATAAAAACCAAAATTATAATAATGAACGAAAAGCACTTAATGTTCTTTTAAATTTCGATCATTCTTCACTTTGGTCTTAGCCTTAGTCGTTATTATTTTCCTTTATGTATTATTATTTATTTATTTTTTTTTTTTCGGTAACTCCACAAAAATAATAAAAATAAATAATCCACTTGGAGTTTTCTTAACTTTTGATCCGTTTCCATTTAACTTGTGTTGTTCTTGTCTGTTTTTATTATTCACTTTGGTTTTATTCACAATTAAACGTATCCGTTCTCATTGCCTTCGTCAACTGTACTGACGAATTCAACTTTTTACCACTTTTCCCACTGTACAGTCGCTGTCGCGACGCCTTAACGTGCTCGTGTGAAGTAAGTGCTTCAAACAAATTGTCCACACAGGGTAGGGCATGAAGTGCGCACACACACTGAGCCGGGGTTGATCATGCAAACGACGGGCCGAGGCCTCGAACCACATACACTACCAAACAGCAAACTCAAAATACCTTCTCTCGGGGCGTGGCCTCGCACCGCATACTCTACTAGACAGATATTCTTACTCCGTCCCCCCGATTGGCATCTCCCTCGCCAATGTTGCCTGGGACGACAGTCCCAACAGCATCCGACGGATTGGACGATCCAGCGGACGAGGAGCAACACCTGCCGCTCGAATCGGGCGAACAGTCGGCAGGAACGGGAATTTCGTCATCGGCCCTGGTAGCCGACTCGTCACCGGCGAAGGTAACAAACGACACTCCAGTAACCGGCGCGGAGGCCGACCAGCCCCGCCGCAGCTCAGACCCGGTCGATGAAAGGGACCTGGCGTCGAAGCCTATGGCGACTTACGAGCCAGTTACGGAGGACGAATAATCGTAGTTGCGGAGCCATGGCCGCTGTCACATGGCTATGGAGGAGCAGCAGGTCAGAAACGAAACTATTTGAGTCAGCCACCCCACAGCTTTGGATACACGGCAAAAAGCCGTCATGTCTACAGCCCAAAGTCACGGCAAGGAGCCGTTGACGTCATAATTTAGTTGATGTTAGTTTATAGGCATTAATTATTAGAATAAGATCTTAGCTAAATAAGGGACACGGGGCCATTAGTATTAAAGTTGAGTTTTGTTAGCTGTAAGAATTATTAGAATAAGAAAGTACCAAACTAAAGAAAAAAAGCTGACAAGCTTATAATTCGTAGCATTATTCAAGTTAGGGTAAGGAGCCACGCATAATTAACAGTGCGGCAGGACCTTAGCTTAGGGAATAGCATTGGGTAGCGCCTAATAATTAACAGAACAAGGCATGTGAATAAAAGTGGAGTTAGTAAAGAGTCTAAAAAGTCTGCTAGTTCTTTTATTTCCTGTTTGTTTTATTCTCGAACGTCGGCATTAGCAGATGTGCAACATTACCTCTCCATTTTACCTAGTGTGCCGTGCGTGTGTGAATCAGGGCTTAGCCTGCCGACCACGTGAGCAATCCCGTTTGTGTGTGTGTGTGAATATGAGCTTAGCCTGTTGACGGCGTCAGCAATCCCGGTCATTTGTATGCATCTCCCTCCCTATCCTATGAAAGTAGTAGGAGTCATAGATTGCTTGAAGCACTTCCTCCCCGCTCTAAACCCACCATTCCGGCAAACTAACAAATGTCTTGTAGATTGCTGCTCCTGGTAAGACTGAGAGTTGTACCTCGGCCAGTAGCTTCATACAGTAGATATGATAAAGAGATAGTAATGGGAAATCACCGACCCGTTGGGGGAAAATTTATAGCCTGTCTGGCAAGCTATGTCCCTGCTCATAGCTGGGTATCGTCGGTGAGTTCCCGAAGGCATCCTGAAAGCACCGATTTTATTAGGGGTAGAGCAAGTTCGGATGCAAACTATTGTTTACATTTTTTTTTACATAACACGCGAAGAGAATTGTTCATAGCGTACTCTGTTGTGCACGTCGATAGATATTAAGGGGCGATAATTCCTGTTTGGTCTCAATGGTTTAGAGGATGGCAACCGAAGATTAGGGTCCCAATTTAAACCTCGTAGGGTAAAAACAGAAATTTCTTCTGAACAGATTCAATATGATTCTGGCTGTTGTTATACTACTCAGGGGAGACAACTGATTTGCAAAAATGCTGCAAATTGAAAGTGATTTTTTTTTCAAACAATTTAGAAATAGCGGACATGCCCCTGTAATTTTGTATATCAGACTTTCCACCTTTCTTTTGGAGAGGAATGACATAAGATTCTTTCCAAAGAGATGGAAAGATAGAAGATTCAAGGGATAGATTAAAAGGCTTTAGCAATGGATAAACAAGGGAAGAACTACACGCCTTTAGTAGTCAGCTAGGAATATTGTCAGGCCCAGGAGAGTACGAAGATTTTTAAGAATTTATATCAGGAGTGACAGAGGAACGGGAAATAATAGGAGCCTATAGTTCGACTTGGCTATGGATTATTTAGCTAAGTCAATACTTGAACCAGATCTATTCAACTTTCAACTTTTTAAAATATTTAGACTTAATATTTTGTAGGTTTGATAGTCTGGGAGTGAGCCAGGGTGGCTTTAAAGAAGCAATTGAGGAAAATGAATTAGGAATACAATCATCTAAGATGGAGTATAGGGTATTATAAAAAAAAATTAATAGCAATATTCATATCAGCTGAGTCATATAAAAAAGACCAATCGGTTGCATGAATACGTTGATTAAACAAGGAATAGTTTCCTTTGCGAAAGCAACGGCGGGGCTTAGAGTTAGCAGATGAATGCAAAAGGAAAGGATTGCAATTGAACATTGCATCCTTAGAGGTAGAGTAGGATGATATACATCCTCAGGAAGGGATAAAGGACGGAACCTGGACACATTAGCAATAAGAAAGTCGTTAACAAATACCAGATCGAGAGTTCTATTCAAATGATTAGAAATTGAATTTATTTGAAACAACGAAAGGTCTAGCATGCAATCTATAAAGTCATGCTGTGCTGAGGGTACTAGATAATTTTCGGCACTGAATATTGACCAAGAGATGTACGGCAAATTAAAATCACCTAACACCATAAATAGTTCATTATCACGCACTTGTGAAGAAAGTTCTTTAATACAAGTAATATGTTTCATATAAACTTGAACATCAGAAGAAAGAGGAATATAGGAGCGTGTGGTATAAATATTCCGTGTAGGAAAAGACTCCTTAAGTGAGACAATCTTAGCGTCAGTAGGCGTACTAAACCAGAAAAGTTCAGACTGGAGAGTGGCTTTAACGGCAATTAATACCCTACCACCTCTAGTCGGCCGTCATTTCTATGCAAAATTAAATTATTCGAAAAAACTTCAAAATCAGATATGGTTGAATTTAACCATCTTTCTGAAAATGCGATTATATCCGAATCGAAGAAAGTAAAAAGATTTTTAAGTTTGGAAGTGAGACCTCTGACATTCTGATAATGAATGGAGACTAGGTCGGAAGACGAATTTAGTTTTTTAGGGCAGTAACGGTACCTTGTATCGATTGGCAGCAATATAGGCTGCCAATGACTCCCAAGTGGTGTCAGACGAAAGTCGTGACAAAAACTTGCCTACGAGGGGCAGCAGCAGTCAGAGTAGGAGCTGATGGTGCTGAAGGTAATACACTAGTTGGTGGAGTCAAAGAGGTACCATGATTGCTTTTAACAATCTGGGCTAGATGTCGCGCAGGTTTCAACTGCAGGGACTACTGGGACTACTACTAGGGATACAATAGAGGTAATAAAAATATATTTATATTAATATATATAGATCCAAGTTGATAGGCAGGTACAAAAGAGGTACAAAAGAGGCGTAGGTGTATGCAACTGCTAAATTGAGGCCCTAACCGGCGATTGGGTGGAGACTCGAATTTATAATTGCTAAGCAACTCAAAACTCGAGTCAAAGTTACTTGAAAGCTGCTTAGCCAAATTATTAAGTTTTAAGAATTGTGAGGTGGCTACTAGGTGCAGCCCCCACAGTTTTGGATCCACGGCAAGGAGCCGTCGTCTTTATGGCCAAAATCATGGCAAGGAGCCGTTGGCGGGGCTTATCAGTTTTCTTAGTTTATAAGTATTAATTGTATTAGGTTAAGATCGTTGTTTAGAAAGAGGCAAGGAGCCGTCATTGTTGTAGTTGATTAAGTTTATATCACTAAGTTAAGAGGCAAGGAGCCGCCAATATTATAATTAATTAATGATAATATTAAATTAAGAGGCAAGGAGCCGCCAATATTATAATTAATTAATAATACTATAATTAAATGGCACAAAGCCGCCAATATTATAATTAGTTAAAGAGGCAAGGATCCGTTAAGTTTATATCGTGGGTATTATTAGAATAGGTTAATTAAGGGCAAGAAGCCACTTAGCCAGCAAGGGTCTAGCTTAACTTTGAATTTAACCGCCGGCCGCCGCAGCAACCATGCGTTGTCGATCGGTTGCTCAACACCGACTTCGAGAGCGCAACTTAAATTCGGCGGCGAAGAGCGAAAGCTCCGAAGCGAAGTTGCGAAAGCTCGCGGCGAAGTTGAGCGGCCGAGGCAAGCGCATGGCTCGCTGGCGTGCCGGCACTTTGGAAGCAACATTAAGGGTGAGTAGACGTGCGTCGCGAGGTGAAAATCACAGAGTGCATTGCGGAGCGCAAGGGCTCCAAAACAGTGCGGCAGCGCCTTAGTTTATGAAATACAATAGGATAGTGTTAAACAATAAGTGAATAAAAGTGCATATACCGTGATTGTCGACAGAAACTTAGTAGTTCTTTATTCTACTCTGTTTGTTCTAACGTCGGAATCAGCCGATGATCAACCTAACCTAGAGTGGGAACATGTGGTACGCTGGACTGTAGCCCAGGAGTGGATATTACTTGTTAGCTGTTAGATAGTGGAGTTGGTGCGAGGCCACGGCCCGATAGTGAAGTTGGTACGAGACCACGGCCCGATAGAGCAGTTGGTACGAGGCCACTGCCCGGTAGTGCAGTCGGTGCGAGGCCACGACCCGAGAGTATAGTTGGTGCGAGGCCACGGCCCGAAGGAATAGCTGGTGCGAGGCCCCGGCCCGATAGTGTAGGCGTGTAGAAGTAGAGCTAGGCATGGTTTGGGAAAAATATCCTCCCTTCCCCCTTAAACAGTCTTTCCCAGCGAATTTATAAATGTCGTGGAACTCGCTGGTCCTGATATGACTGAGAGTCGTACCCCGGCCAGTAACTTCGTTACAAGTGGCGCCCGAGCAGGGACGAAGAGGCGTTTAGGGGGGCGTGGCATGTCAGCGGATTAAAGCCCCGCAAGCGTGCCCAAATAGGTAGTTTCAAACAAAAAAATGTTGTATACAGGGTATTTTTAGTCGGGCATACCCTAGAGTGTGGGTATCCTAGCGGAGAGGACAAGCTTTTGCCTGAGTTATCGCTAGCAGTCAACACAAGCGTGGCGGACTCAACAGGATTTAGTCCCGCTTTTCTGATGCAGAGTAGGGAACCGCGGTTACCCGCAGCTCGGAAAGATCAGGTAATTTCGGGGAATAGCCTTAACGAAATGTGAGCCGCACTGTGAGGATAGGATTTTAACAAATAATTAAGGAATTAGTTAACAAATAAGTCGAATTTGCAGATGGGACCTGAAATTATTGCAATCTCGTCGGACGAGGACGTCAGCAGCGCAGAGACCGAGCCTTTCCCCGGGCCGGGTCCCGGAGGCCGCCAACTCGACCCCTGTCAGGGGCGGGACTATTATGGAAGGGGGCGGCAGGAGGAGACGCCTCGCCAGTTCCGCCACACCTTATATTCCCGGCGGACCAACTTAATGGAGAGGTTGGACGGGATGGTCATGTTGATGGCCGTCGACGTGACGACCATATTCTTGGAAGCGCAGAAGAGCCCCCGTCTCCCCCGCTTGCATCCCACTCGCCAAGGTCGTATGGAACGACAACGCCGACAGCAAACGGTGAAGTGGACGATCACGCAGACGAAGGGGAGCTCCCATCGCTTGAGACGGGCGGGCGCTGGCCGTCAACGCAGGAATCCGGAGCGGTAGATGCCGAAGAAGAGGGAGCTTCGCTGTCGACCCCAGAAATGGGATCGTCCCCGGCGGCAGCAGCGAGTGACGTCCCAATGGCCACGGAAGCAGACCAGTCCGGTCGCAGCCCGGATCCCGTACCAGAAAAGGACCTGGCGGCACCGAAACCCACGGCGGCTTATGAGCGATTGCCAGAGGGTGAGGAGGACGAACCGGTATTCCGCCGCCGATTCGCCACCCATCACCTGGAGGTAGATCAAGCGAGCGAATTTCCCCGGATATCGTTGCGCTATTTACCCAATAGTGCAGGCGTGTAGCAGTAGCGGTTTGGTCAAAATACCCACTTCCACTGAGAGTCGTACCCCGGCCAGTAGCTTCTTTACAAGTGGCGCCCAAGCAAGGAACTTAGAGGCGTTTAGGGGGACGTGGCATGTCGGCGGTTTAAATCCCCGCAAACGTGCCCAAAAATAGGTAGTTTCGAAAAAAAAAGGTGTATACAGTGTATTTTTAGTCGGGCATACCCTAGAGTGTGGGTACACTAGCGGAGGATAAGAGAATTAAAGTATCGTATATGGGCGAAGTATAAAACTAGGGTATTAGGTAGTCGAGTATACCCTAGCGAACATTTGTATACCCTGTGTTTGGCAAAGGCAGAAAAATGAACACCTGCAACATTTTAGTGACGAAAATGCCTGCAAAAATCTAGCACGCAAAGCAGAGTCGGAAAACATAACGGTCGGTCATAAAAGTACAGTGCGCGCGCGCCAGACGGGCGACGGCGAGGGCACGCTTGCACACGGGTGCACAAGCGCGCGGCGTCGCGACAGCTACTGTACAGTGGGACGAATTCCACTCACGCGCGGTGAAAAGTTGAATTCGTCAGTACAGTTGGCGGAGGCAGTGAGGGCGGATGAATACGAACCAAGTGAACAATAAAAACAAACAAGTAATAAACAAATCAAATAAACGCGGTTTAAAAGTGAAAAGAGCATCAAGAGGATTTTTTTCTTTTTGAGAAGTGTTCGAAGATAATAAAAACAAATAAATAAATGAAAATATAAATGAATACAAATAAATAAATGAAAATAAATTTAAATAAATAGAAATAAATAAAATTAAATAAATGAAAATAGAAACAAATAAAAATAAATGAAATAAATAAACAATTATAAATAGAGGAAAACAATAAGGCAAAGACCAAAGAGAGGAATGACCCAAACTGAAAAGAACATTAAGTGCATATTGTGGGTTTTTTTTTATTGTTTGTTCTGTGGAAGTGGTCAAAATAAGATAAAGAGAAAACGGACTGAGAAAAAAAGGGGTAATGAACTAATGAGTAACAAACAAAAGTTGATGAACAAGATCGGCATAAAAGTAACAGAGACACCAACTTAAAATAGAATAAATAAAGAGACCGACGTAACCCCTGAAACAGGAAGAGCTAGAAACAGCGACGCCGACTACCGAGAAAGGAGATAATATAAGATCGAAGCAGGTGAGTGCCAAAACCCGGGGGTAGGCGTACGTTGGATTCACCAGCGGCGCAAAGAGGAGCTAGTGGCGATCGCCCAGGAGCTTGAGCTGGAAAAGGAGGGGTGCGTGTAGGAGCTACGTACGTGGAGGCTGGCGGCCATTCATCTGAGATTTGGGCTAGAATATCAGTACGCTAAAACTCTTGAGCCGCCATCCTGGGGCGTCCCACCCGACTTTGGCGAGCGGCCACATCAAAAGTCGGAGCCCGACCTTAGGAGCTCCCAGCTCTACGGTCGTTTGCAGGCGCCCACCCCGAGCTTATCCGTCTCGGTGTGGAGGAGGCTCCTGCTTTGTGTAGAAACGAAGACCGCCGAGCAACCGCGGTCAACGCAGAGGTAGGGCGGTCCCCTGCCGAACCGGGTAGTGGTCCATACCATACTAAACCGTACCCTCAAGCGGAGGCGAGGCCACTTCCCAATGTTCCGAAACAAGTTCGGAAGTGGGGCGTGAGGTATGATGGCCGCTCCGACCCCCTTGGGTTCCTAGAGGACCTAGAGGAGCGCGCCATCACCTATGGCATTGCCCTCGACCGAATGCCCAGGGCAATGAGCGAGGTGTTCTGAGACAGGGCTGCTCGTTGGTTCTTGAGCAGTGGGCTAGGGGATGTGCCGTGGTCTGTGTTTAGGAGGGGTTTCCTATAGTTTTTCCTTCCTCTCCGTTACTTCGAGAGGCTTGAGGACGAAATTCAGTCCCGTAGGCAGCGCGTAGGCGAAGAGTTCAAGGAGTACTTGATAGAGCTGAGGGCTCTTAAACATCACGCCAGATACGAGCCGGCGCAAGAGTTGCGCCGGGTATACGAAAACGGCGCTCCCAAATACAGGCTTTATGTGCGACGGCAGGATTTCTCTACCCTATCCCAGCTAACTCAGGTGGCTGTGGAGTACGAGACAGTCGTGCCAGAGGGCGGAATACTCAGAAAGCCAATCCATGAGTCAGGGGGTCTTGAGTTCGAATAGTGCAGAATGGGCGAGGGCGGCACACTCCCCGGGGGGACATCTCAGCCCGTTCCGTTCTACTCGTAGGTGCGAGCAATTTGGGCACTTTGCTAGGGAATGTCCCAATGCCCCCGTCTTATTTTGTTGAGTATGTGGACGCCGGGGCAGAAGTAGTCAGGAGTGTTGTCGCCGCGCGAAGGCGGGAAACGGGCAACGGCGTCGCCCGGGCCAGGATCGGGTCGGCGCCGATACATGCGGGACGCAGAAGTAGGACACCCACTGAAGTTGGACGGTGGCCGGATCGTCGCTACGGTAGAGATTGGCGGGCGAACGATGCTTGCTACCATCGATACAGGGGCCACTCGCAGCTTCATGAGTGATTGCGTACGCAAGTGGGCGATTCGGGGGAGAGTGGAGGACATACAGACGCGCATGCGTCTGGCAGATGGGTCTACCCTAGAGGTAGGGAAGGCCTTGAGAGTAGACGTCAGCCTAGCGGGAAAGTCAATCATCATGGTGATGGTCATCATGCCCTCAATGTTAGACCACGTCATCCTAGGTATAAATTTCCTGAGTGCAATGGGAACTACCATACGCTGCGGCTAGGCGGAATTTATCCTAGAGACAGTGACGACTCCGGTCGTGGGGCCAGAAACGAGTGAGGAGGGCCTCCCAGGTCATGAGAGGGGAGCACCTGCTCGGCAGCAGAAAGAAGATACCAAGAGGGGACCGAAGGAAGGCCTCCCAGATCATGGAAAGGGAGCATCTGCTCGGCAAAAGGAAGTGAGGTCCGGCTCTGATCGAGCGCCTGAAGAGCCCAAGAGGCGGCGCGTAGAGCTGCAAAGGCAGATCTACGCTGCTTACGGAAGCGACACTGCGGAAACGTTCCAGGATAAGGACGGAGTAGGAGCAATGGTTAGAATCCACACGGAGTCGAAGTGGTGCCTGGAGGGGGCGAGAAGCAGGGTGAGAACAGCATCGAAAAGGCGGAGTGACCAGCGGATCTGGCTCCGGAACTGAGGGAGTTCCTGGAGTCGGAACTGGCACTCTTCGAGGGGCTGCAGGGAGTCTCGCACATAGAAGAGCACAGGATCCGGCTAAAGGAACACAAGCCGTAGTAGCAGAGATATTATCCGAGGAATCCAGCCATGCAGAGGGTGATTGATGATCAAGTGGATGAGCTGATCCAGGCAAATGCCATCGAGCTGTCGCGTAGTCCGCACAGCGCCCCAATCGTCTTAGTCGACAACCGACAACTCAATGCACATTCCATTCCGGATGCTTATCGTGTGCCCCGAATTAATCACATCCTAGGACGGTTGCGTCACGCCCGGTTCATCTCCACTTTGGATTTTAAGCACGGGTACTGGCAGATACTAATTGCAGCCGATAGTCGGAAATGTACGGCTTTCACGGTCCCTGGAAGAGGTCTTATCCAATGGCGGGTGATGCCATTTGGCTTACATTCGGCGTGTGCGACCTTTCAGCGGGCTTTGGACACGGTAATACCGTGTGGAGCCTCGGACCGGAGATGGAGCCTCATGCGTTCGCCTACCTGGACGATATCGTGGTAATAGGAGCGACGAAAGAGCAGCATTTAGAGAATTTGAAAAGGTGTTCCGCCAGTTAAGGGCGGCCAATCTCCGGTTGAACAGGAAGAACTGCAGCTTCTTCAGGGAGAGGATGGTTGCGGGAAAGTAATACGTACCGATCTAGAGAAGGTGGAGGCGATACGTAACCTGAGGGCCCCGACAAATTGTGCGGAATTGCGGCAGTGTCTTGGGATGGCGACATGGTACAGGCGCTTCGTTCCCAACTCAGGTTCAGGCGCTCACAGCGCTCTTAAAGCTCCTAAAGAAGGGGCGGAAATGGACATGGGATCAAGAACAGGAGGAGGCATTGCGTCAATCGAAAGATAGCTTGACGACTGCCCCGATGTTGGCTTGTCCGGACTTTTCCGTCAAATTCGTTCTGCAGACCGACGCGAGTGAGTATGGCCTCGGCGCCATAGAGGACAGGAGCGAGTGATAGCGTACGCGAGCCGGAAGTTACTAAAAGCAGAAGTGAACTATTTCGCCACCGAGAAAGAGTGCCTGGCAAGGGGTAGAGGGCCTAGAGGGGTACCGGTGCGACGTAATAACGGACCATCTGGAACTCAAATGGCTCAGCTTGATCGAGAGCATATCAGGAAGAATCGCGCGATGGGCATTGGAACTGCAACAGTTCCAATTTGACCTCCACTATCGTCGAGGGAAGCTCAAAGTCGTGGCCGATGCACTATCAAGGCATCCTCTAGAGACCTGTCAGCAAGCAGAGTGGCCGAGGCCCCCTGCAAATGGGTCGCGAGTATGCGTGCTAGGATTGCCAATGAGCCAACCAAGTTCCCGGACTACGTAGAAGAAAATGGTCAGCTATATAGGCATCTGGGCCACCGGACGGACGACGAGGACTGCATTCCCTGGAAGCTATGTGTGGCTAGTGGTCAGCGACTGCAAGAATGTCATGATGCTCCCACGGCCGGACATCAAGGCGTTAGAAAAACCGTGTCGTGATTGGCTCAGAGATATTACTGTACAGGGATGTTCCGCGACGCCGCCAAATACGTGAGATGCTGCGAAGTCTGCCAGAATTTCAAGAGCGAGCAACTCAAAGTGGCTGGTCGCATGCTGACGAGACAGGTGGCAGAGCCGATGGCGGTACTCTGCGCGGATTTCGTCGGGAGACGACCCTTCCCCGGTTGAGTCATGGCAATAGGATGCTACTAGTGCTCCATGACGCTTTCTCGAAGTTGGTGGAATTGGTCCCTCCCAGGAGGGCCACAGCGGCACACCTGCAGACCGCATTCCGAGAGAGGATTCTAATTAGGTTTCGGGTATCTAGGAAGTTCGTGTGCGACAGTTTACGAGCCGGAGTTTCAAGTCGTTTTTGGGGTCCCTGGATGTAGAGGTCTCTTGTGGACAGTACGGGGCGATATACTGTCCACAAGATAATCCCACTGAGAGGACCAACCGGACCGTAAAGACCATGATAGCGCAGTTTATCGAGGGTCATCAGAGTTCATGGGACAAGCTTTTGCCTGAGATATCGCTAGCAGTCAACACAAGCGTGGCGGACTCAACAGGATTTAGTCCCGCTTTTCTGATGCAGAGTAGGGAACCGCGGTTACCCGCAGCTCTGTAAGATCAGGTAACTCAGGGGAATAGCCTTAACGAAATGTGAGCCGTACTGTGAGGATAGGAATTAGTTAACAAATAAGTCGAATTTGCAGATGGGACCTGAAATTATTCAATCTCGTCGGACGAGGACGTCAGCAGCGAAGACACCGAGCCTTTCCCCGGGCCGGGTCCCGGAGGCCGCCAACGTGACCCCTATCAGGGGCGGGACTATTATGGAAGGGGGCGGCAGGAGGAGACGCCTCGCCAGTTCCACCACACCTTATATTCCCGGCGGACCAACTTAATGGCGGACCAGAAATGGGATCGTCCCCGGCGGCAGCAGCGAGTGACGTCCCAATGGCCACGGAAGCAGACCAGTACGGTCGCAGCCCGGATCCCATACCAGAAAAGGACCTGGCGGCACCGAAACCTACGGCGGCTTATGAGCCATTGACAGAGGTTGAAGAGGTCGAACCGGAAGGCCGCCGGCGATTCGCCACCCATCACCTGGAGGTAGATCAAGCGAGCGAATTTCCCCGGATATCGTTTCGCTATTTACCGAAATTTCCCGAGAAGGCTAACGGACCCTCTTCTAATCGCTCGAAGCGTGGAAGGGTGAGCTCAGGGGAAGGCCCGGGTGGAAATCGTCGACGCAACCGTCACCACCGACAGCCGGCCACCCAGAGCAAACGTCGTCGAAGCAGGGGCCAACGCCAACCCAGTCCCGAGGGAACACCGGCATCGGTTCCGAAGAAGCTTCGTCCGGAGACCGAAACGTCCGGAGGCCCGCAGCTGCGAGTGTCGCGTTCGCCTCGCGAGCGCCAGGAGGGTCCTTCCCTGCCCGGGAGGAATAACCGCAGTTGCGGGGCTACGAACACGCTTCGAGGAGGATGTCTTGGATCATGGATAGCGCCGGTTACCGCCTGCCAGATGGTCGTGGAAGACCAGCGGTTCGAGGAACAGGACGTGATGCCCCAACTCGTGCCCACGACCCACTCGGAGCCGTCCGGCACCACCTCTCGAAAAGAACTGGAGGATGCCTGGTTCGGGCACGAGACAACGATGGGGTGGTGTAAGGTGGCTACTAAGTGCAGCCCACCACTGTTTTGGATCCAAGGCAAGGAGCGGTCGTCTTTATGGCCAAAATCACGGCAAGGAGCCGTTGGCGGGGCGACTAATCAGTTTTCTGAGTTTATAAGTATTAATTGTATTAGGTTAAGATCGTTGTTTAGAAAAAGGCAAGGAACCGTCATTGTTGTAGTTGAATAAGTTGACATTACTAAGTTAAGAGGCAAGGAGCCGCCAATATTATAATTAATTAATGATATTATTTAATTAAAAGGCAAGGAGCCGCCAATATTACATTTAATTAATAATACAATACTAAGCCAGCAAGGGTCTAGCTTAACTTTGAATTTAACCGCCGGCCGCCGCAGCAACCATGCGTTGTCGAACTGTTGCTCAACACCGTCTTCGAGAGCGCAACTTAAATTCGGCGGCGAAGAGCGAAAGCTCCGAGGCGAAGTTGCGAAAGCTCGCGGCGAAGTTGAGCGGCCGAGGCAAGCGCATGGCTCGCTGGCGAGCGTGCCGGAAGTTTGGAAGCAACATTAAGGGTGAGTAGACGTGCGTCGCGAGGAGAAAATCACAGAGTGCATAGCGGAGTGCTAGGGCTCCAAAATAGTACGGCAAGGCCTTAGTTTATGAAATACAATAGGATAGTGTTAAACAATAAGTGAATAAAAGTGCATATGCCGAGATTATCGAAAGCAACTTACTAGTTCTTTATTCTCCTCTGTTTGTTCTAAAATCGGAATTAGCCGATGTTCAACCTAACCTAGAGTGGAAGCATGTGGTACGGGACTGTAGCTTAGGAGTGGGTATAACTGGTTAGCGGTTAGATAGTGGAGTTGGTGCAAGGCCACGGCCCGATAGTGTAGTTGGTACGAGGCCACGGCCCGATAGTGCAGTTGGTACGAGGCCACGGCCCGATAGTGCAGTCGGTGCGAGGCCACGACCCGAGAGTGTAGTTGGTGCGAGGCCACGGCCCGAAGGAATAGCTGGTGCGAGGCCCCGGCCCGATAGTGTAGGCGTGTAGAAGAAGAGCTAGGCATGGTTTGGTCAAAATATCCACCTCCCCTCCCCCTTAAACGCTCTTTCCCAGCGAATTTCTAAATGTTTTGTAACTCGCTGGACCTGGTAAGACTGAGAGTCGTACCCCGGCCAGTAGCTTCTTTACATAATTGATTTCTCACAGAATTACACATTCTTGGAGCACAAGTAAAACACGTCAATCACTCTCATCTGAGAACTCTACTCGGAAATGTACGGCTTTCACGGTCCCTGGAAGTGGTCTTTTCCAATGGCGGGTGATGCCATTTGGTCTACATTCGGCAAGTGCGACCTTTCAGCGAGCCTTGGACACGGTAATAGGGCCGGAGATAGAGCCACTTGCTTTCGGCTACGTAGACGACATCGTGGTGATAGGGGCGACAAAGGAGCAACACGTAGAGAATTTGAGGGAGGTATTCCGCCGGTTAAGGGCCGGCAATCTCAGGCTGAAGAGAAAAAAAGGCAACATCTTTAGGCAGAGGTTGGTCTACCTTGGGCATGTTATTTGTGGAGATCCGCAGAAAGTGGAGGCGATACGTAACCTTAGGGCCTCGACTAATTGTAAGGAGTTGCGGCAGTGTCTTGGGAAGGCGTCATGGTACAGGCGGTTCGTTCCCAACTTCGCGACTCAGGTGCAGCTGCTAACGGCGCTCTAAAAGAAGGGACGGAAATGGGCTTGGGACGGAGAACAGGAGGAGGCATTGCATCAATTGAAAGACAGCTTAACGACTGCCCCGGTGTTGGCTGTCCGGACTTTTCCGCCAAATTCGTTCTGCAAACTGAAGCGAGTGAGTATGGCCTCGGCGCAGTGCTGACGCAGACGATAGAGGGACAGGAGCGGGTGATAGCGTACGCGAGCCGGAATTTGCTGAACGCCGAACTATTCCGCTACCCAGAAAGAGTGCCTGGCAATTGTATGGTTGATCCGGAAGTTGCGTTATTACCTAGAGGGGTATCGGCTCGTCGTGATATCGGATCATCTGGCACTCAAGTGGCTCAACTCGATCGAGAGCCCTTCAGGAAGGATCGCGCGATGGGTACTGGAACTGCAATAGTTCCAATTTGACGTTCACTACCGTCGAGGGAAGCTCAATGTCGTGGCCGGTGCACTATCAAGGCACCCTCTAGAGACCTGTCAGCAAGCAGTGGTGGCCGAGGACCGTCGAGGGAAGCTCAACGTCGTGGCTGATGCACCATCAAGGCATCCTCTAAAAACCTGTCAGCAAGCAGTGGTGGCCGAGGACCCCTGCAAATGGGTCTCGAGTATGCGTGCTAGGATTGCCGATGAGCCAGCCAAGTTCCCGGACTACATAGAAGAAGCGTGGTGTCGACGTCGCTTGTCAGTCGCGCGCGCGCTTGTCGTTTCGACCGACCGTTATCTTTATGGTCTCCGCTTTGTGAGCTCGATTTTGCACATATTTTCGTTGCCTAAATCTTGCAGTTATTCACTATATCTCATAACACAGGGTATGAAATGAACTTGTTAGGGTATGCTCGACAACTTATACCCTAGATTTGCATTTTGCCCGTATATGATGTGTTCTTTTTCCCTTATCCTCCGCTGGGGTACATACAGTCTAGGGTATGCCCAACAAAAAGGCGGCCACTAAGGTAGCCACCCCACAGTTCATAATTATAGTTATAGGATATAAGCATTGTATAGTATATAAGCATTGTATTAGTAATAAGAATAGATAAGGCAAGGTGCCGACGTATTGAAGTCAGTTAAGGGCAAGGAGTCCAGTTTAAGTTAAGTTTGAATTTAGCCGCCAGAGTGGGGAGACGAAGCAGGGGATATAGCCTCGAGAGTGCAGCGGAGCAGTAGGGCTCCGGACAGTGCCTTTACTTAGGGAAATGGAGTAGGGTAGTGTCTAATAATAAAGAAAGAAGAAATGTGAGTAAAACAAAGTTAACTAGGAGAGTCTGCTAGTTCTTTTTGTTTCTTGTTAGCCTTATTATCGAACACCGAGCTAGCCGGTGTTCAACGTAACCCTCTTTCCCAACCTAAAGTGCAGTGTGGTGCGAGGCTCCTGCCCGGTAGTGTGAGCGGTTCGAGGCTATTGCCCGGTAGTGTATGTATTGCGAGGCTATTGCCCTGTAGTAGGTGTTTTGGGTCTGCTGTCTGGCCCGGCCCGTCGTTTGCGTGATCAATCCCGGCTCTGTGACTGTGCTTCCTTCCCTACCCTGTAAAAGTTGGGTAAGGTATGAACGGTTCGAAACACTTTCTTGTAAATTGCTGACCCTGGTGAGGCTGAGAGTTGTACCCCGGCCAGTAGCTACCTTACACCCCAATTGAGATGGATATTGCAAGACTAGGAGGGTACATTTATGTTATTGCTAAGGGTACAGTAAAACTAAAGAGCAATCCTAATGAAAATATTACCCTGGAAAATGTGTTTTTTGCAAAGAACATCCTATACAATTTGCTATCGGTGCCAAAGGTGCAGGATGCTGGTTGAATCTAAAATAAATTAGAATTATCGCTTGTGGCATGAGATATAAAGATACATTAGCTAAGGGAAGTTTTTTGAAATGATGCGAAACTAAACTATAGTTTTGAGAAGTTGTAAAAAGTAAAGAGCATATTAAGTGGTTTTATTTATCATTCTGATGTTTGTGGTCCAATAACACCTTCTAGTATTGATGGAAAGAAACATTATGTAGTTTTTGTTGATCAATGTACACATTATTGTGTGTTAACTTTATGACGTATTTCCTATTTTTGGAGATTTAATCACAAAAAGAGAAGCTCATTACCGAAAGGCTGTAAATCTCGACATTGACAATGGAGGAGAATATTTGTCTAATGACATGGTAAAATAGGCACGGGCTACTATTTAACAGATCCTGATTTGATTCTTTTGTTTTGGCGGTCCCCTGTGCACACACTTCTTAGTCCCAGCAGACCCTGTACTTGAACCTGCCCCAGTAAGCCAAACATTCTCTGCCCCGTCGGCTCCTAGCCGCTAAGGTAAACCTGCCCGCAATGTAGCTCAGATTGTAAAATGCAATCTCGGTGCCTCTTTGGCCCCACCAACCTTGATACCTTCAGTCCTATCAGCTCTTACCTTACCTGTTGTTGCCCCTCGTAGGCAAGTTTTTGTGTCTTGATTTTCGTCTGGTACAACTTGTGAGTCTTTGGCTGCCTATATTGCTAGCAAATCTTCTGCTAGCGTGTCAATAACTAAATTTAATTTCTCCACCCCTCGTGACATAGCATCATTCAAAATAAATGTTTCACGTTATTTATTTCTAATCATTTGGGATCCTAAATTTTAGCCTCCTCACATGATTGTTCACGGATTTAAGCAAAAAAAGCGTAACCCTGTCACCCTTCCAGTCCCCTCAAAACAAGGTACCAATACTGCCCTAAAAAACTAAATTCGTCTTCCGAACTAATTTGACGCTGAGATTGTCTCAGTTAAGGTGTCTTTTCCTACACGGAATATCTATATCAAATGTTCCTATGATCCTCCTTCTTTTGATATTCAAGTTTATATGAAGCATATTACTTGTATTAAAGAAGTTTCTTCACACGTGCTTGATAATGAT
>NW_026997693.1:0-3600 GCF_035044405.1 Drosophila montana
GAGAGACAGGCAGACGGGCAGACAGACCGACAGGCATACAGATAGACAGACAGAAAGGGATACCAAAAGACTCGCAGACAATCAGACGCCCGGGCAGAGAGAAAGAGTCAGACAGACAGGTAGACCGACCGGCGGACAGATAAGAAATCAGGCAGACAGACACGCTGACCCACAGACCCGCAGACATAGAGACATACAGGAAGACAAAGAGAGAGAGAGATACACAGACAGGCAGGCAGACATTGGCAGGAATACCTACCGCCTCGCAGGCAGACACACCGGCAGATACAGACAGATGGACTTACAGACAGACAGACATGCAGATAGAGAGACAGGCAGACTGTCAGACAGACAGACAGGCACACAGATAGACAGAAAGGCAGACCAATAGACTTGTAGAGAGTCAGAAGCACGGAAAGAGAGAGAAATAGACAGGCAGACAGACAGGCAGATAGACAGGCAGACCGGCCAGCAGACTGATAGAAAAACAGGCAAACAGACACGCAGACCCACAGACTCGCAGACATACAGACACAGGAAGAGAGAGAGATACACAGACTGGTAAGCAGATAGGCAGACGGTCACACAGACCCACAGACTCGCAGACATACAGACACACAGGAAGAGAGAGAGAGATACACAGACAGGCAGGCAGTCAGATAGGCAGGAATACCTACAGCCTCGCAGACAGACACATCGGCAGAGACAGACAGGCAGACTTACAGACAGACAGACATGCAAACAAAGACACAGACACGCAGACCCACATAATCGCTGTCATAGAGACACAAAGGAAGAGCTTGGGAGATACACAGACCGGCAGGCAGATAGATAGGCAGGAATACCTACAGGCTCGCAGGCAGACACACCGGCAGAGACAGACATGCAGATATACAGATACACAGACATGCAGACAAAGACACAGATACGCAGGCCCACATGCTCGCGGTCATAGAGACACAAAGGAAGTGAGAGGGAGATACACAGACAGGCAGGCAGACAGATAGGAAGGAATACCTACAGGTTCGCAGACAGACACACCGGCAGAGACAGACAGGCAGACTTACAGACAGACAGATATGTAGACAGAGAGACAGGCAGACAGACAGACAGGCACATAGATAGACAGACAGAAAGGCAGACAGACAGACCAGCAGACAGTCAGACGCATGGGCAGGGAGATAGGCAGACAGGCAGACCGATGGGCAGACAGACAGACAGATAGGAAAACAGACAGACAGACACGCAGACCCATAGACACGCAGACACACAGGGAGAGAGAGATACACAGACAGGCAGGCTGATAGATAGGCAGGAATACCTACAGGCTCGCGGACAGACACACCGGCAGAGACAGACATGCAGATATACAGATACACAGACATGTAGACAAAGACACAGACACGCAGACCCACATACTCGCAGTCATAGAGACACACAGGAATAGAGAGGGAGATACACAGACAGACATGCAGACAGGCAGGAATACCCACAGCCTCGCAGACGGAGACACCGGCAGAGACAGACAGGTAGAGTTACAGGCAGACAGAGATGTAGACAGAGAGACATGCAGACGGGCAGACAGACAGATGGGCACATAGATAGACAGACAGAAAGGCAGACATACTAACAGATAGGCAGATCGGCAGACAGTCAGACGTCCATGGTCGGAGACAGAGAGAGGCACTGACAGAGGGAGAGATAGGTATTCAGTATTCCTGCCAGTCTGTCTGCCTGCCTGTCTGTGTATCTCTCTCTTGCACTCTCTCCTTCTGTGTTTCTGTATGTCTGCGAAGTCTGTGAGGTCTATCTGTGTGTCTGTCTGCCCGTCTGCCTGTCTCGTCTGTCTGCATGTCTGTGTATCTGTATATCTGCATGTCTGTCTCTGCCGGTGTGTCTGTCCGCGAGTCTGTAGGTATTCCTGCCTATCTATCTGCCTGCCTGTCTGTGTATCTCCCTTCCTTCTCTCTCTGTGTGTCTGCGTGTCTATGGGTCTGCGTGTCTGTCTGTCTGTTTTCCTATCTGTCTGTCTGTCTGCCCATCGGTCTGCCTGTCTGCCTATCTCTCTGCCCATGCGTCTGACTGTCTGCTGGTCTGTCTGTCTACCTTTCTGTCTGTCTATCTATGTGCCTGTCTGTCTGTCTGCCTGTCTCTCTGTCTACATATCTGTCTGTCTGTAAGTCTGCCTGTCTGTCTCTGCCGGTGTGTCTGTCTGCGAACCTGTAGGTATTCCTTCCTATCTGTCTGCCTGCCTGTCTGTGTATCTCCCTCTCACTTCCTTTGTGTCTCTATGACAGCGATTATGTGGGTCTGCGTGTCTGTGTCTTTGTTTGCATGTCTGTCTGTCTGTAAGTCTGCCTGTCTGTCTCTGCCGATGTGTCTGTCTGCGAGGCTGTAGGTATTCCTGCCTATCTGACTGCCTGCCTGTCTGTGTATATCTCTCTCTCTTCCTGTGTGTCTATATGTCTGAGAGTCTGTGGGTCTGCGTGTCTGCCGGTGGGTATCTGTCTGTCTGCCTCTCTCTCTCTCTCGGCCATGCGTCTGACTGTCTGCGAGTCTATTGGTCTGCCTTTCTGGCTCTCTATCTGTGCCTGTCTGTCTGTCTGCCCGTCTGCCTGTGTCTCTGTCTGCATATCTTTCTGTATGTAAGTCTGCCTGTCTGTCTCTGTCGGTGTGTCTGTCTGCTAGGCAAAAGGTGTTTATCTCTCTCTCTCTCTTCCGGTGTGTCTGCGAGTCTGTGGGTCTGCGTGTCTGTCTGTCTGTTTTCCTATCTGTCTGTCTACCTGCCGTTCGGTCTGCCTGTCTGCCTATCTCTCTGCCCGTGCGTCTGACTGTCTGCTGGTCTGTCTGTCTGTCTATCTGTGTGCCTGTCTGCCTGTCTCTCTGTCTACATATCTGTCTGTGTGTAAGTCTGCCTGTCTCTCTGTCTACATATCTGCCTGTCTGTAAATCTGCCTGTCTGCCTCTGCCGGTGTGTCTGTCCGCGAGCCTGTAGGTATTCCTGCCTATCTATCTACCTGCCTGTCTGTATATCTCTCTCTCTCTCTCTCTCTTCCTGTGTGTCTGCGAGTCTATGGGTGTGCGTGTCAGTCCGCCTGTTTTCCTATCTGTCTGTCTGTCAGCCGGTCGGTCTGTCTGTCTGCCTCTCTCTCTCTCTCTCGGCCATGCGTCTGACTGTCTGCGAGTCTATTGGTTCTCCTTTCTGGTTCTCTATCTGTGCCTGTCGGTCTGTCTGCCCGTCTGCCTGTGTCTCTGTCTGCATATCTTTCTGTATGTAAGTCTGCCTGTCTGTCTCTGTCGGTGTGTCTGTCCGCGAGCCTGTAGGTATTCCTTCCTATCTATCTACCTGCCTGTCTGTGTATCTCTCTCTCTCTCTTCCTGTGTGTCTGCGAGTCTATGGGTGTGCGTGTCAGTCTGCCTGTTTTCCTATCTGTCTGTCTGTCAGCCGGTCGGTCTGTCTGTCTGCCTATCTCTCTGTCCGTGCGTCTGACTGTCTGCTGGTCTATCTTTCTGCCTTTCAGTCTGTCTATCTATGTGCCTGTCTGTCTGTCTGCCCTTTTGCCTGTCTCTCTGTCTACATATCTGTCTGTCTGTAAGTCT
>NW_026997694.1:0-3090 GCF_035044405.1 Drosophila montana
GATCACTAACCAAAAAACATATAGATAGGACAACCAGTGAAAAAATGTTGGTCACCAAAAATTGGTTTGCATCTGGTCCAACGAGCGAGTAAGATATACATATGACATTTTTTGATCGCTCACACTACAGGAAACTCCTTTGGCTTACTCTCTTCCATATGATTTGTGCGATAGAACGGCATCGCTGTTTTTTATCTCGCTCCCACTACAGGAAACTGCTTTGGCTTACTCTCAGTGCTCTTTCAATTTGTCTATGTACCGTTTAAATGTTTGTGTGTGTATGTGCCCGCACAAGCAAAAATGCCCACAAATTCAATTTTTCTCAAAAGTCGGTGGCATTTCTTCCCTTTTGAGGGGAAGCGTAATATGAAATAATGAAAGGGTTTGCCCCGTCGATGCGAAATTCTTTCATTTTAGCTCGTTCTTCTTCGAAAGGGTACCCAAGCGTTGGCATGTGTGCATTTAAAAGTTTTTGGACTTGCTATTCACGCATACTTGCATATTTTGTATATGAATAGAAGCATTTATGCGCATGTGTGCCTGTTGGTCCCTGCCTGCCTGTCCGATGCAAATTTGACAATATTTTGTGATTTCTGAATTTCGAGCTCTGCGCACACACACACACAGACAAATGTGTGTGAATGGGCAGATCATGGGCGCAAAAGAAAATATCATTTTTGGCCCGCGGTTGTCGCGCACCCTTCTTTTTATGATTTTGGGTTTGAATCGATGAATGTTCATATGTTCAAAACCAGCTGGATCGGACCACTATATTACATATATAGCTGCCATAGGAACGATCGGTCGAAAAGTAGGTTCTTGTATGAAAAACATTTTTGTTTATAAAGTTATCTTAAATAAACTTGGTATTTATTAGTTTTACTACGCTCCTCATATATATGCAAAGTCCTATTAAGATCGGACAACTATATCATATAGCTGCCATAGGAACGATCGGTCGAAAATTAAGTTTTTGTATGGAAAATTTTTATGTTTTTCAAGATATCTTGACCAAACTCGGTATTTATTGGTTTTACTAAGCTCCTCATATATATGCAAAATTCTTTTAAGATCGGGCAACTATATCATATAGCTGCCATAGGAACGATCGGTCGAAAATTATGCTGTTGTATGGAATTCTTTTTGTTTTTCAAGATATCTTGACCAAACTCGGTGTTTATTAGTTTTACTATGCTCCCTCCACTTATGCAAAATCTTATTCACATCGGGCTACTATATCATATAGCTGCCATAGGAACGATCGGTCGAAAATTAAGTTGTTGTATGGAACCTGTTTTGTTTTTCAAGATATCTTAACCATACTCGGCATTAACTATTTTCCCTGTGCTTCTTAGATACGGGCAAAGCACTATGAGCATTTTGAAAAGGTTGGGTCTGCACGGGTATTAAATTTTCGGTGTGCCGAAGATAGCACTTCTTTCTCGTTTGCATTAACATAGGGAATAATATGAAAAATACAAAAATGAGAATTTCTTAATATCTGTACCGACGATTTTAATAAAATAAAAGGCAAAATGATTGATAAATCGTGCTCTATATGCACAACTACCGTGCATTTGAGGCCATTATCGGAGAAATTGAAGAATGTAGGTTGAAATATTGACGCCATTCTACACTATGAAATATAATATTGCCAGCTTGTTTTTTTGCATTAACATAGGGAATAATATAAAAAATACAAAAATGAGAATTTCTTAAAATCTGTACCGACGATTTTACTGAAATAAAAGGAAAAATGATTGAGAAATCGTGCTCTATATGCACAACTACCCTGCATTTGATGCCATTATCGGAGAAATTGAAGAATGTAGGTTGAAATATTGACGCCATTTTACTTTATGAAATATAATATTGCCAGCTTGTTTTATGCGTTAACGTAGGATGTTATGTGAGGAATAGGAAAATGAAAATTTTAAGGAATTAAAAGGCAAAATGAATGATAAATCGTGTTCTATATGCACAACTACCGTGCATTTAAGGCTATTATCGGAGAAATTGAAGAATATAGGTTGAAATATTGTCGCCATTTACGTTATGAAATATAATATTGCCAGCTAGCTTTTTTGCAATAACATAGGGAATAATATGAAAAATACAAAATTGAGAATTTCTTTAAATCTGTACCGACGATTTTAATGAAATAAAAGGCAAAATGATTGATAAATCGTGCTCTATATGCACAACTACCGTGCATTTGAGGCCATTATCGGAGAAATTGAAGAATATAGGTTGAAATATTGTCGCCATTTTACATTATGAAATATAATATTGCCAGATAGTTTTTTTGCATTAACATAGGGAATATTATTAAAAATACAAAAATGAGAATTTCTTAAAATCTGTACCGACGATTTTAATGAAATAAAAAGCAAAATGATTGATAAATCGTGCTCTATATGCACAACTACCGTGCATTTGAGGACACTATCGGAGAAATTGAAGAATGTAGGTTGAAATATTGACGCCATTTTACTTTATGAAATACTAGCGGGTATAACCCGGCCTTGCCCGTGGCACTTATGTTATCAAATCAAAAAAGCTTTGAAAATGATTTAAAACTGATCGGACGGGAATCAAACAACTTTTAAGCAAAATTGGTCCCCACAGTAAACAAAAAAATTAAAATATAATATATAAATATATCATTTAGGTCAATTAAGTTTTTAATAAATATAAATATATCAGATTCTTCTCATTATGCCTGACTGGACGAAGAAATACATGATAGAGCATTTGAATGTGTGTGCCTTTTGCCACCACAGGCACAAAGGGCACACAATTGAAGAAAAAATCTCTGGCTCGCGACAAACGGCGCGATCTACTTGAGCGCACATCCACACAACACAAACATATGTATGTTTGTAGATTTCGGGGTTTTTGAGAAGCTATGCAGGGAAAAGGAGATGCACACAAGTGCGCAAATCAATAAGTGAGAGCGAGGCACACTCTGCACATGCATACACACATGTATGTTTTTGGGATGTAAGGAATTAAAAACTAACATACATATATTATGAAAAGGCATCAGCCGCAGCAACGATATGCGCTGAGCGAGATGCTTCATACTAA
>NW_026997695.1:0-7947 GCF_035044405.1 Drosophila montana
TCTGTCCGTATGTCTGCCTCTGCCGGTGTGTCTGTCTGCGAGGCCTGTAGGTATTCCTGCCTGTCTGTGTATCTCTCTCTCTCTCTCTTCCTGTGTGTGTATGTCTGCGAGTTTGTGGGTCTGCGTGTCTGTCTGCCTGTTCTCACACCTGTCTGTCTGTCTGCCGGTCGGTCTGCCTGTCTGTCTGCCTGTCTGTCGGCCTATCTGTTTCTGTCTCTGCCGTACGTCTGACTGTCTGCGAGTCAATTTGCCTGCCTTCCTGTCTATTTGTCTGCCTTTCTGTCTGTCTTTCTATGCGTCCGGCCGCCTATGTACCTACCTGCCTGTCTGTCATGCCGGTCTCTCTGTCTCCCTTCTGTCTGTCTATCCGTGTGCCTGTCTGTCTGTGTGCCCGTCTGCCCGGTGTCTCTGTCTAACATAGCAAACTTAAGATTATTTTTAATTTTACTTAAGAACACTTTTTCCTACTTACACCATTCTTCTTAGATGTAGGCAAGGGGCACAGCTGGCCGAACTGGCAAATAAAACACATCCATCGGTCGGTGATGCTATTAGAAAATTGCGATCTTTAACTAGGCTTTTAGCATTTAATTTTCATAATTGTATATATAATGAATTTTATATTAAGGAAGACACTCGTTTTGTCGACCATTAATTAATAAATAAATAAATAAATAAATTTACAAAATTAGCATTATTTAAACCATTAGAAAACGGGATCATTGAGGCCATCAGAAAACCATTAAGAGAAATTTTGTTTTATTTTGGACTATCGAAATCGATTATCATCGATAACGAAAAGTAACTTAATTCACAGTCAATAGAGTTCATGCTAAAATATGAATTAGGAATTAAAGTTTTTAACACACCACCGCACAAGAGTACCGTAAATGGTCAGGTCGAAAGGTTCCACTCAACTCTAATGGAGATAATGAGATGCATAAAACAAGAAAAAGGCTTACAGATTATTGACGAACTACTAGAAGTGGCAGTGTGTAAATACAACCATACTATTCATACTACCACAGGATAAAAACCCATTGATTTATTTTTTGGAAGACCTTCTAAATTTGGTACAGCTGACTATGAAAAAACTAGTAACAGTAATTATCAAAAACTCATAAAAAAACAACAGTAGGATTTAGATTTTCACAACAAAAACAAAAAAGAAGTTATTCAGTATGCACCCGGCGATACAATTTTCGTTAAACTAAATAACAGAGTAGGGATTAAAATGTCTAAACGTTTTAAAGAAGAAATAGTAAAAGAAAACAAGCACTCAGCCGTCACTACTAAATCCGGAAAAATCGTCCACAAAAATCTTATAAGAAATTTAAAATTGTTTTATTCTCCCCTGCTCACCACATACATCTCATTTGGCTATGCCACACACGAAATTTTGGATTACTCCAAGTTTGAGGTAGCCATCAACGAACACCCTATTAACATTTCCGATTATAAGGTCAACACAGATCAAATAAAAAAATAACCAATCCCAAACCAATCCTCTCTTTCCCTTCATAAAAAATGAAATCAATATAATTAACTTTCAAATCAACAAACTAACTTCCCACGTAATACGAAAACGGGCCATAAACGAAATCGGGTCTGTATGGAAATGGATTGCAGGATATCCAGACCATGAAGATTACGAGATAATATCAAATAACTTAAACAATATAATAAAAAACAATAATGAACAAGTTTTAATAAACAAAGACATTATAGATAGGATAATAGGATAATGTTATAATTAAAACTTTAAAAAAATTCAGAAAACTTCCAAAATATTCTTGCTACACCATTAAAATGTAAAATTGATTTAATTAAAGAAGATTTAAGTTACATAAACCTTGCTATACATTTTTCTAAAGCCAATATAGTAAACACTTTTATAATTTCTGCCCCCTTCCTTGCGATACGGGTCCTGCAGCAGCTGTCCACTGAAGTTCGCTCACACTATCCTTGGGCGAGCGAAGTCACTTCCAATTTTATGTACGTCGATGACGTGCTTGCTGGGGCACACACTAAGATTGGGGCCGTCCGCGCCATCGACGACCTACGCATGGCTCTGGGCACTGCTGGATTTCCATTGCGCAAATGGACCTCCAATGACAATTCTGTGCTCATCAATCTTCCAAGAAGGCATCTATTCCGAGCCGATTTCTTGGAGATTGAAGAAGCTAGCCTTGCGAAGACTCTCGGTATACGCTGGAAAGCAGACACCGACGAGTTCCTCTTCGCCCCCTCTGACATCAAAGTTTAGCAATCCTACACAAAACGTGAGGTGCTTTCCCAAATCGCTAAGCTGTTCGATCCAGCGGGGTGGTTAGCTCCATTCGTGGTTCGGGAAAAGATCTTCATGTAAGAGATCTGGCTTCATGATCTGGGTTGGGACCAATCCTTGGCAAGCCAACTCCTACACAGATGGCAAGAGTTTCTCGAGAGTTATGCAACTCTCAATAAAATACGCATCCACAGATGGGTTCAATCTTCCCCTAAGGCAAAGATGCAGTTCCATGGGGTTTGCGATGCGTGTCAGAGTGCTTACGGAGCATCAATATATACCCGGATTGAAACTGCGCATTAAGTTTCCGTTCATCTGCTGACATGCGAAAGCCAGGGTCGCTCCGGTGAAGACCATCTCAGTCCCTCGTTTAGAGGTCGAAAGACCGAAGAAAGGAGCTTTTCTTTTGGACCGACTCAACAATAGTGCTAGCCTGGCTTAGCAAGCCACCATGCAAATGGACGACTTTCATGGCTAATAGAGTCGCCAAAATTGCACAATCCACCAACTCCAGCAAATGGTCTCACGTTCGTTCCGAATGCAACCCCGCTGATTTGGCTAGCCGGGTTGTTCCATCATGCGACCTCGTGGCAAATGATCTGAGGTGGCATGGACCAGAATGGCTACAATCGCCACAGTCTGAATGGCCAACTTCTATTGAATCAACCCATGAAACTGATGAAGAGCTACGTCCCGTGAAATGCAACTTGGCAAAGTTTCCTCCAAAATCTCCCATTGTAGATCGCTTCTCCGCATTCGGCAAGGCACTTAGAGTCGTGGTCTATATGTACCGTTTTATAAAGCGCAGTCAGAAACCTGATATTCAATTTTTAAAGGACATCAGCAGTACTGAGCTATCCGAAGCTCAAGAACGGCTAGTTGTGCATACTCAACGCATTCAGTACCCCAAAGAGTATCAGTGTTTGCTCGACAAGCAACTTATTCCAAACTCATTGATCCCAATGGAGTCATGACAGCTTGCGGGCGTATGCGAGCTTCTGAGTCTTTGCGCTATGACGAAATATATCCAATCCTTCTTCCTTATTGATGCTCCTTTACACGTCTCCTCCTTCGTTTTGCGCAGCGTATCTTCCTCCATGGTGGACGCCAGATAATGATGCGCCTGATCCAGTGCAAGTTCTGGATTCCCAAGCTCATGAATCTAGTTAAGGCCACGATAAATTCCTGTCGAGTATGTGTACTTTATCGCAAGAAGTTTCAAACCCAACTTATGGGTGATTTGCCAGTGGAACGATCCACGTTCTCCCGTCTGTTCACGAATACAGGCGTCGATTTCGCAGGACTTTTCGACTTAAAAGCCTGACGACTGACAAATTCCTGGCCGCTTTCGCTCGATTTGTTTCTCGACGGGGGTGCCCCCAACAAATGTATTCCGACAACGGCAAAACGTTCGTGAGAGCCTCCAAATCTTTATCGCGTGACTATATAGAAGCCGCGAAAACACGTGTAATTTCATCATACAGCCATCAAAACTTGTCCTGGCGCTTCAAACCTCCAAGCGGCCCCCACATGGGTGGCTTATGGGAAACGGCAGTAAAGAGCTTCAAGAGTCTCTGGTACAAGGCAACTTTCGCTTTCAAATACACGTTTGACGAGTTATCCACGCTCTTATCAAAAATAGAAGCATGCCTCAACTCGAGGCCAATCAATCCATTATCAGAGAACCCGGCTGACCTACTGGCCCTCAGTCCCGGCCATTTCCTCGTCGGCAGTACTCTTGTATCGATTTCGGATCTTGAAATTAAGAAGAGTGCAGCGTCTATCCTGAACCGCTAGAAACATCTCAAGGCCCTTAATCAGCAGTTCTGTTTCCGTTAGAAAGAGGAATACCTCAAGGAGTTGCACAAAAGAAACAAATGGCAACATCCTACGAGAAACCTTCAGCACGGTGACATGGTTATCGTCAAGGAAGATAACCTTCCATCCAACGAATGGCGGCTCGGCCGAGTCCAAGCCACGCATCCAGGCAAGGATGACATGGACCGCGTGGTAGATGTCCTTACTGCCCGCAGCGTCATCAAAAGACCAGTGGCTATAAAAAAAAATCATCTTATTTCCTCCTTTAGCAACATGGTCCCACGCCCAGACTACACCAGCCAACCGCCCCGTGGAGTGGGATCGTACCGATGCCGGGTATGTCGAGGAGTGCATGCACTGCGGAAGTTCCAACGCTTCCTGAGCCATAGCTCTGAGAAGTGTCTCCGAGCAGTACTGATAAACAAGTACTGCCCCAACTGCCTGGCCCATGAGCATTCACGATTATCGTGCCGCAGCAATGATTGCTGCCCGTCCTGTGGTAAGGACCGCCAAAGCTTGCTTCACATAAAAGGAGAGGAAAGGAAACGAGGTGCACACGGAGAATCAACTTCAGATTCGGACCCCTATAAAACCAATCGAGGAGTCCATCCAGAAAAAACTGGAGAATATTGTCTTGGCGGAAGCAGACTTCCATCAGCCCGGCACCGTCTCCTTGGTGCTCGGTGCGGACCTATATCAGCAAAAAAATCCGCTCGGGTCTGGTACCCAGCCAAGTCAGTCTGCCGGTGGCTCAAAGTACAATGTTCGGTTGGGTCCTCTCTGGAACCTGCAGCCAGTGACACCCGGCATGACACCTGACCCCCCTTCTTTGGAAAGGTCTTATAGGTCTCTTTCTAGCTTAAGAAAATAGCCCAGACGAGGTGTTAATTTGTGTAGTCAAAACACAAGTAATTAATTTATGAATAAAGGGATCCCAATTAAAACCACGAAGGGCAAACAACATGAATTGTTTCTGATCGAATTCAATTCTGTCTTGATGGATACGTACTGTGGTGACCAGATACATTAGGCATACTCAAGTATAGGTCGTACCAAAGATATAAGTTAATACCTTAAGAAAATAGCCCAGACGCCATATTTGTAGTCTCTTGAGCAAAATTGATGCGAAAAGGGTGTAAAATTACGTGTTAGTCTAGTATGGATAGAAAAATTTAATTGGCTAGTCAACACAGAAGAGTTATTTTCACCAGTAATTAACTTATGGATAAATATTACACCCAGCATGGTTCTACGATTAGTTAAGGAAGGAAGGTTAATCATCAGAAGTCTGCTGGGGTATGACGGTAAGCGCACACGATGATCCCAATTAAAACCACGAAGGGCAAACAGCAAGAACTGTTTCTGAACGGATTCAATTCTATCTTGATGGATGAGTGCTGTTATGACCAGATACATGAGGCATACTCAAGTATAGGACGTACCAAAGATCGCTTGATGAAACCCAAAACAATTCTGGCCTTATTGACCACGGTCTGAGCATGAGAGTCGAATTAAAATTTACGATTAAGGATGACGCATAGATCATTTACTTGATTAGAAGAACTGTGAACACGCTCGAGCGGTAAGCTATCAAGGATGTAAGAAGCAAATTGAGGAGGATCTATTGAATTTCTGAAAAGAACCTTTTGGTTCAAGAGATTGACTGGGAGGCCGAGAAGTCAGAATTTATGAAGCAGCAAGGAGTGGCTGACAGAGTCGAAAGCCTTACTGAAATCAGTGTAGATGACGTGAGTCTGCATACTTTTCTTAAACCCATCAATTACAAGCGAAGTAAACTCAAGAAGGTTAGTGGTTGTAGATCTGCGCTTTACGAACCCATGCTGGGAAGGTGAAATGATAGAACTACATAAATGTTGCAGTTGGGATGTTAATATTCTCTCAAAAATTTTGGGTATAGCGGATAATTTGGAAATACCACTATGTTTTTCCAAATGGTCGGAAAAGATGAAGTGTTTACAGACAATTCAAAAAGTTTTAACACAGGTTAACATGATGCTGCAGCGCAGTACCTGAGCACACAAGCAGGTTCGCTAAGAGGCGAACTTTCCATAATAATGGGATTTAAATTGCAGTTTGACCTCTTTAATTGATAAGGATAAGGCTGATTTTTATTATACTTAGATGGACGAGTAGATGGTAGGATATACCTGGATCAGTATTCGCGCTTTCTTCTGCAAACTTAACCAAAAAAGGCAAAATAGATGTCTTTCGTTTAGAATTGACAAAGTTAAAAAATTGCTTAGGATTATGAGAAAGTTGGAGGCGAGAACGGCGAGGGTAATCCTTACAGCAGATGGAATTTTGAGTAGAAAAATTTGATCGGGCAACTGCATAGCGGGATAAATCAGAGTGATTTCACGATATCTCAAACTTTTTATAACACCTCGACTTCACATTTTTTAGTCTCATAAGTTCACTTGAAAACCACGGTGGCCTCGCTGGGTGATCCTCGCTGGGTGATCAAGAGGAACAAAGACATCAAAAAACGAGTACAAGGTATCATAAAATAGTTTAATGGCAACATCAATATCTGCGCAATTGTACAGTTGGGACCAGTCGGCTTGCAGAATAAGATCATTCAGTTTATGGAAATCAACCTTTCGAAAACAACGGACACGTTCAGCAAATTCCGATTCCTTGACAGGGACTCGGGCTGGATCAATAACCATATCCAAAGTTGGATAAAAAGGGTCTTCAGGAAGCGTAAGCGGATTAATCCTGTGCACAACACTGTCGAACAAATCCAACACGAAAATTAGATCAAGAGATCTGATTCTTGAATTGCGCACACTATTAACCTGCCGTAAGGACATTTTATGTAGACCATCAATAAATTCGTTTGACGAAGACGGCAACAGAAAGTTTGAGTCTGATGGCGATGACCAATCGATATCTGGGACATTAAAGTCCACAAGAACTACTAAAAGGTCCCTATCAGAAAGTAGGGAGCAGATAGATTTAATAGCATTAAAATGGGTTTGATAAGTGGACAAGTTAGATAGAGATATGAACATAAAATAAAGACAGAAAAACTTCCAAATACAACTCTTACAGCCACCAACACAATCTCTGAGATGCGTTCCGACAAAAGAGCAGACTCGCCAGCTATGAGTACTCCTCTTCCGGTACGGGAAGCTCGATCACATCTGTGAGTGGTGTATTTGGTGGTAAAAATGGAAGAGTCTGAGATGTCCGGCTTCAGCCAGGACTCAGTAAAAGCGATAATTTGAAAATTAAAAGTAAAAGTATCTAAATACAAGTTAACAAGCTTAGTTGCGTCTCTAGAAACAGATGCTAATAAAATCAGAGTCCGATTTATCTTTTTGGCCTTATATTCTTTGACTATTAACTGTTCCTGCCAAAACTCTTTACAACAAATGTTAGTAAATATTTCTGGCGGAACACTTACGTCGCGCGCCAATTGAAGGTGGAGTTGCAATTTGAACACTACATGGTTTACGCCATCTTACTCCGATGTTAATAGAGACAGCGTAATGCAAAACGTCCTAGTGGAAGTGTTTAATTCTGAACGGATTTCATAGGCTAGAACTTAGATATATATTCCCTCAGAATCTTACCGGAGTCTTCCCTCCTACGGCCTTCTAACTCACGACAATAATGGGCTTAACGTTTAAATAATGGCGGCAACAAGCCTGTTGCACTATCGAGATTTTTTAATAGCTTTCACAAAAAGAAATAATTAACTTTATTTTACTTCTGTGTTCAAATTTGTTTATATATTTATTATAAGTTACAACAAGCAGGCAGACCCGAATTGGTCTGTGCTTATTATTTAAGAACAATAGTTTTACAATGGAAGC
>NW_026997696.1:0-8391 GCF_035044405.1 Drosophila montana
TAAACCATTAGAAAACGGGATCATTGAGGCCATCAGAAAACCATTAAGAGAAATTTTGTTTTATTTTGGACTATCGAAATCGATTATCATCGATAACGAAAAGTAACTTAATTCACAGTCAATAGAGTTCATGCTAAAATATGAATTAGGAATTAAAGTTTTTAACACACCACCGCACAAGAGTACAGTAAATGGTCAGGTCCAAAGGTTCCACTCAACTCTAATGGAGATAATGAGATGCATAAAACAAGAAAAAGGCTTACAGATTATTGACGAACTACTAGAATTGGCAGTGTGTAAATACAACCATACTATTCATTCTACCACAGAATAAAAACCCATTGAGTTATTTTTTGGAAGACCTACTAACTTTGGTGCAGCTGACTATGAAAAAACTAGTAACAGTAATTATCAAAAACTCATAAAAAACAACAGCAGGATTTTCACAACAAAAACAAAAAAGAAGTTATTCAGTATGCACCCGGCGAAAAAATTTTTGTTAAACTAAATAACAGAGTAGGGATTAAAATGTCTAAATGTTTTAAAGAAGAAATAGTAAAAGAAAACAAGCACTCAACCGTCACTACTAAATCCGGAAAAATTGTCCACAAAAATCTTATAAGAAATTTAAAATTGTTTTATTCTTTCCTGCTCACCAGATACATCTCATTTGGCTATGCCACACACGAAATTTGGGATTACTCCAAGTTTGAGGTAGCCATCATCGAACACCCTATTAACATTTCCGATTATAAGGTCAACACAGATCAAATAAAAAAATAACCAATCCCAAACCAATCCTCTCTTTCCCTTCATAAAAAATGAAATCAATATAATTAACTTTCAAATCAACAAACTAACTTCCCACGTAATACGAAAACGGGCCATAAACGAAATCGGGTCTGTATGGAAATGGATTGCAGGATATCCAGACCATGAAGATTTTGAGATAATATCAAATAACTTAAACAATATAATAAAAAACAATAATGAACAAGTTTAACAAGTTTAAACAAAGACATTATAGATAGGATAATAGGATAATGTAATAATTAAAACTTTAAAAAAATTCAGAAAACTTCCAAAATATTCTTGCTACACCATTAAAATGTTAAATAGATTTAATTAAAGAAGATTTAAGTAACAAGCCTTGCTATACATTTTTCTGAAGCCAATATAGTAAACACTTTTATAATTTCTGAAGAAGAAACTAGAATAATAAGTAATATTTTTTCTGAAGAAAACAATACATTTAATAATATAGAAGAAGCCTTAAATTTTGCTAATATCAAAATCGCATTTAATGGTTAAAAGCTAATTTACGTAATCGACATTCCTAAATCAGACAAAGAAATTTGTAAATATTTACTTTTAAAACCCTTAAGGAAAACATGAAATGTAATTAAAATAAAATATAAAACGTTATAAAATGTAAAAATTCAGTTTTTGCGATTAACAATCACTGTAAAAATATTAATAAAATCAGCATGTGTTTTAAATCAAACATTATAGATACTTCAAACGATAACTATCTTTCCATACCATAAGGGTAACATTTCTATCGATAACGAACTAAAATTAATTAAAGGGTCATTTGTAATTAAATTTAACAACTGTACATTAGGCATAGGAAATGAATTTTTCTCTTCATATGAAACCTCTAACTTTAAACCACTACCAGCCATGATCCAACTGGAAGGGCCAATAACGGCGATAGAAGAGGTGTTGTCACTGCATGTAATGAGAGATCTCCATACCAAGAACACTGAGAAGATAGGCATGCTACGAGACAATATCAAAACAAACACCATCACTAATTTCGGAATAACTTCTGGAATTTTATTGATCTTCGTTGGCTATGCACTAAAACGGCTGAGTCCTTACTGGCCCAGTTGTTAAGTCGAATGCCGCGAGAATTTCGTGCTTTTCTACAAGGATTTCAGTCAGCCCCGAACCACCTTAAGACAATCTTCTTACAAAGTTCTGGGAGGTGGAAGATCTGCCAAACTGGCAAAAGAGTCAGACTCCATATGCGAAAGTAACTTTTCTCGCACCATCATATGGGATGAGACAGTTGACCCAAACCACACCCCATTTCAAAAAATCCTCTTCCGAAATAATAAGGGGAGCTCTGTGATCACGAGCTGAACACTGTCACTTTTGGAGTCAACTGTGCCCCCTACCTGGCGATACGGGTCCTGCAGCAGCTGTCCACTGAAGTTCGCTCACACTATCCTTTGGCGAGCGAACTCACTTCCAATTTTATGTACGTCGATGACGTGCTTGCCGGGGCACACACTAAGATTGGGGCCGTCCGCGCCATCGACGACCTACGCATGGCTCTGGGCACTGCTGGATTTCCATTGCGCAAATGGACCTCCAATGACAAGGCTGTGCTCATCAAGCTTCCAAGAAGGCATCTATTCCGAGCCGATTTCTTGAAGATTGAAGAAGCTAGCCTTGCGAAGACTCTCGGTATACGCTGGAAAGCAGACACCGACGAGTTCCTCTTCGCCCCCTCTGACATCAAAGTTTAGCAATCCTACACAAAACGTGAGGTGCTTTCCCAAATCGCTAAGCTGTTCGATCGAGCGGGGTGGTTAGCTCCATTCGTGGTTCGGGCTAAGATCTTCATGTAAGAAATCTGGCTTCATGATCTGTGTTGGGACCAATCCTTGGCAAGCCAACTCCTACACAGATGGCAAGAGTTTCTCGAGAGTTATGCAACTCTCAATAAAATACGCATCCACAGATGGGTTCAATCTTCTCCTAAGGCAAAGGTGCAGTTCCATGGGGTTTGCGATGCGTGTCACAATGCTTACGGAGCATCAATATATACCCCAATTGAAACTGCGCATGAAGTTTCCGTCCATCTGCTGACAGCGAAAACCAGGGTCGCTCCGGTGAAGACCATCCCAGTCCCTCGTTTAGAGTTGTCGGTCGAAAGACCGAAGAAAGGAACTTTTCTGTTGGACCGACTCAACAAAAGTGCTAGCCTGGCTTAGCAAGCCGCCATGCAAATGGACGACTTTCATGGCTAATAGAGTCGCCAAAATTGCACAATCCACTAACTCCAGCAAATGGTCTCACGTTCGTTCCGAATGCAACCCCGCTGATTTGGCTAGCCGGGTTGTTCCATCATGCGACCTCGTGGCCAATGATCTGCGGTGGCATGGACCAGAATGGCTACAATCGCCACAGTCTGAATGGCCAACTTCTATTGAATCAACCCATGAAACTGATGAAGAGCTACGTCTAAAGGACATCAGCAGTACTGAGCTATCCGAAGCTCAACGCTAGTTGAGCATACTCAACGCATTCAGTACCCCAAAGAGTATCAGTGTTTGAGCGACAAGCAACTTATTCCAAACTCATTGATCCCAATGGAGTCATGACAGCTTGCGGGCGTGTGCGAGCTTCTGAGTCTTTGCGCTATGACGAAATATATCCAATCCTTCTTCCTTATGGAAGCTCCTTTACACGTCTCCTCCTTCGTTTTAGCAGCGCATCTTCCTCCATGGTGGACGCCAGATAGTGATGCGCCTGATCCGGTGCAAGTTCTGGATTCCCAAGCTCATGAATCTAGTTAAGGCCACGATAAATTCCTGTCGAGTATGTGTACTTTATCGCAAGAAGTTTCAAACCCAACTTATGGGTGATTTGCCAGTGGAACGATCCACGTTCTCCCGTCTGTTCACGAATACAGGCGTCGATTTCGCAGGACTTTTCGACTTAAAAGCCTGACGACTGACAAATTCCTGGCCGCTTTCGCTCGATTTGTTTCTCGACGGGGGTGCCCCCAACAAATGTATTCCGACAACGGCAAAACGTTCGTGAGAGCCTCCAAATCTTTATCGCGTGACTATATAGAAGCCGCGAAAACACGTGTAATTTCATCATACAGCCATCAAAACTTGTCCTGGCGCTTCAAACCTCCAAGCGCCCCCCACATGGGTGGCTTATGGGAAACGGCAGTAAAGAGCTTCAAGAGTCTCTGGTACAAGGCAACTTTCGCTTTCAAATACACGTTTGACGAGTTATCCACGCTCTTATCAAAAATAGAAGCATGCCTCAACTCGAGGCCAATCAATCCATTATCAGAGAACCCAGCTGACCTACTGGCCCTCAGTCCCGGCCATTTCCTCGTCGGCAGTACTCTTGTATCGATTTCGGATCTTGAAATTAAGGAGAGTGCAGCGTCTATCCTGAACCGCTAGAAACATCTCAAGGCCCTTAATCAGCAGTTCTGTTTCCGTTGGAAAGAGGAATACCTCAAGGAGTTGCACAAAAGAAACAAATGGCAACATCCTACGAGAAACCTTCAGCACGGTGACATGGTTATCGTCAAGGAAGATAACCTTCCATCCAACGAATTGCGGCTCGGCCGAGTCCAAGCCACGCATCCAGGCAAGGATGACATGGACCGCGTGGTAGATGTCCTTACTGCCCGCAGCGTCATCAAAAGACCAGTGGCTATAAAAAAAAATCATCTTATTTTCTCCTTTAGCAACATGGTCCCACGCCCAGACTACACCAGCCAACCGCCCCGTGGAGTGGGATCGTACCGATGCCGGGTATGTCGAGGAGTGCATGCACTGCGGAAGTTCCAACGCTTCCTGAGCCATAGCTCTGAGAAGTGTCTCCGAGCAGTACTGATAAACAAGTACTGCCCCAACTGCCTGGCCCATGAGCATTCACGATTATCGTGCCGCAGCAATGATTGCTGCCCGTCCTGTGGTAAGGACCGCCAAAGCTTGCTTCACATAAAAGGAGAGGAAAGGAAACGAGGTGCACACGGAGAATCAACTTCAGATTCGGACCCCTATAAAACCAATCGAGGAGTCCATCCAGAAAAAACTGGAGAATATTGTCTTGGCGGAAGCAGACTTCCATCAGCCCGGCACCGTCTCCTTGGTGCTCGGTGCGGACCTATATCAGCAAAAAAATCCGCTCGGGTCTGGTACCCAGCCAAGTCAGTCTGCCGGTGGCTCAAAGTACAATGTTCGGTTGGGTCCTCTCTGGAACCTGCAGGCAGTGACACCCGGCATGACACCTTACCCCCCTTCTTTGGAAAGGTCTTACAACCCGGCTAGCCAAATCTTTCTAGCTTAAGAAAATAGCCCAGACGAGGTGTTAATTTGTGTAGTCAAAACACAAGTAATTAATTTATGAATAAAGGGATCCCAATTAAAACCACGAAGGGCAAACAACAAGAATTGTTTCTGATCGAATTCAATTCTGTCTTGATGGATAGCGTACTGTGGTGACCAGATACATTAGGCATACTCAAGTATAGGTCGTACCAAAGATATAAGTTAATACCTTAAGAAAATAGCCCAGACGCCATATTTGTAGTCTCTTGAGCAAAATTGATGCGAAAAGGGTGTAAAATTACGTGTTAGTCTAGTATGGATAGAAAAATTTAATTGGCTAGTCAACACAGAAGAGTTATTTTCACCAGTAATTAACTTATGGATAAATATTACACCCAGCATAGTTCTACGATTAGTTAAGGAAGGAAGGTTAATCATCAGAAGTCTGCTGGGGTATGACGGTAAGCGCACACGATGATCCCAATTAAAACCACGAAGGGCAAACAGCAAGAACTGTTTCTGAACGGATTCAATTCTATCTTGATGGATGAGTGCTGTGATGACCAGATACATGAGGCATACTCAAGTATAGGACGTACCAAAGATCGCTTGATGAAACCCAAAACAATTCTGGCCTTTTTGACCACGGTCTTAGCATGAGAGTCGAATTAAAATTTACGATTAAGGATGACACATAGATCATTTACTTGATTAGAAGAACTGTGAACACGCTCGAGCGGTAAGCTATCAAGGATGTAAGAAGCAAATTGAGGAGGATCTATTGAATTTCTGAAAAGAACCTTTTGGTTCAAGAGATTGTCTGGGAGGCCGAGAAGTCAGAATTTATGAAGCAGCAAGGAGTGGCTGACAGAGTCGAAAGCCTTACTGAAATCAGTGTAGATGACGTGAGTCTGCATACTTTTCTTAAACCCATCAATTACAAGCGAAGTAAACTCAAGAAGGTTAGTGGTTGTAGATCTGCGCTTTACGAACCCATGCTGGGAAGGTGAAATGATAGAACTACATAAATGTTGCAGTTGGGATGTTAATATTCTCTCAAAAATTTTGGGTATAGCGGATAATTTGGAAATACCACTATGTTTTTCCAAATGGTCGGAAAAGATGAAGTGTTTACAGACAATTCAAAAAGTTTTAACACAGGTTAACATGATGTTGCAGCGCAGTACCTGAGCACACAAGCAGGTTCGCTAAGAGGCGAACTTTCCATAATAATGGGATTTAAATTGCAGTTTGACCTCTTTAATTGATAAGGATAAGGCTGATTTTTATTATACTTAGATGGACGAGTAGATAGTAGGATATACCTGGATCAGTATTCGCGCTTTCTTCTGCAAACTTAACCGAAAAAGGCAAAATAGATGTCTTTCGTTTAGAATTGACAAAGTTAAAAAATTGCTTAGGATTATGAGAAAGTTGGAGGCGACAACGGCGAGGGTAATCCTTACAGCAGATGGAATTTTGAGTAGAAAAATTTGATCGGGCAACTGCATAGCGGGATAAATCAGAGTGATTTCACGATATCTCAAACTTTTTATAACACCTCGACTTCACATTTTTTAGTCTCATAAGTTCACTTGAAAACCACGGTGGCCTCGCTGGGTGATCCTCGCTGGGTGATCAAGAGGAACAAAGACATCAAAAAACGAGTACAAGGTATCATAAAATAGTTTAATGGCAACATCAATATCTGCGCAATTGTACAGTTGGGACCAGTCGGCTTGCAGAATAAGATCATTCAGTTTATGGAAATCAACCTTTCGAAAACAACGGACACGTTCAGCAAATTCCGATTCCTTGACAGGGACTCGGGCTGGATCAATAACCATATCCAAAGTTGGATAAAAAGGGTCTTCAGGAAGCGTAAGCGGATTAATCCTGTGCACAACACTGTCGAACAAATCCAACACGAAAATTAGATCAAGAGATCTGATTCTTGAATTGCGCACACTATTAACCTGCCGTAAGGACATTTTATGTAGACCATCAATAAATTCGTTTGACGAAGACGGCAACAGAAAGTTTGAGTCTGATGGCGATGACCAATCGATATCTGGGACATTAAAGTCCACAAGAACTACTAAAAGGTCCCTATCAGAAAGTAGGGAGGAGATAGATTTAATAGCATTAAAATGGGTTTGATAAGTGGACAAGTTAGATAGAGGGGGTATATATGAACATCAAATAAAGACAGAAAAACTTCCAAATACAACTCTTACAGCCACCAACACAATCTCTGAGATGCGTTCCGACAAAAGAGCAGACTCGCCAGCTATGAGTACTCCTCTTCCGGTACGGGAAGCTCGATCACATCCGTGAGTGGTGTATTTGGTGGTAAAAATGGAAGAGTCTGAGATGTCCGGCTTCAGCCAGGACTCAGTAAAAGCGATAATTTGAAAATTAAAAGTAAAAGTATCTAAATACAAGTTAACAAGCTTAGATGCGTCACTAGAAACAGATGGTAATAAAATCGGAGTCCGATTTATCTTTTTAGCCTTATATTCTTTGACTATTAAGTGTTCCTGCCAAAACTCTTTACAACAAATGTTAGTAAATATTTCTGGCGGAACACTTACGTCGCGCGCCAATTGAAGGTGGAGTTGCAATTTGAACACTACATGGTTTACGCCATCTTACTCCGATGTTAATAGAGACAGCGTAATGCAAAACGTCCTAGTGGAACGTTCTGAACGGATTTCATAGGCTAGAACTTAGATATATATTCCCTCAGAATCTTACCGGAGTCTTCCCTCCTACGGCCTTCTAACTCACGACAATAATGGGCTTAACGTTTAAATAATGGCGGCAACAAGCCTGTTGCACTATCGAGATTTTTTAATAGCTTTCACAAAAAGAAATAATTAACTTTATTTTACTTCTGTGTTCAAATTTGTTTATATATTTATTATAAGTTACAACAAGCAGGCAGACCCGAATTGGTCTGTGCTTATTATTTAAGAACAATAGTTTTACAATGGCAAGCGAATCCGCATTGGTTCGTGCCGACTTTAGCGAAGCGATAATTGCGACAAAATTAATAAGTTTGGATAATGCAAGTGGCCGATGCGTACCACATGCACGAAGCGAACGAACTTAACTAGCTCGACGCGCAGCATGCTAGGGCAATAAAAGATCATTACAGCGAAGAGCGCTTAATGTAAATGTAATCATAAAAGCGAAATTTAAGCAGTTGCTTCGTAGAGCAAGTATTATAAGATGGGATATAAGATGCCGCTCTTATCAGTTGCGAGGTCGCTCCAGCTGTTTTGGCTGCGTAGCC
>NW_026997697.1:0-35668 GCF_035044405.1 Drosophila montana
AAGTATCCCTCCCGCTCACAGGAAAGGAGCTTTCGAGAAAATAGTTGAAGTAATCCAACGAGTTGAATTCAAAGATGGCATAGATAGAGTTCGAAAGGACAACCGCATAGCCTGCAGCGTCTCAATCCATTTATACATGAGTATAATGGATCTTGGTGCTTTTTTTCATTGTTGCAAGTAGGTATGTAGTATGATGCCAAGCTTCCGCTACTTCTGAATAAAAGCTCGCAATTCGCTAGAAGCTTTATTAGATACCCGCATTTCAAGAATTGTCATTTGGCTCAAGAGCACTCGTGAGTCTTCTTCGTGAGCGCCTTTGGCTTATTAACGCTCGTATAAGTCACATTATCTTAGTATCTGACTAATGCATTTTTAGTGGCTTTTGAAAGGTTCGTCCATAGACTGTCGGTAACCGTCTTCAGGGCATAAAAAACAATTAACATTAAGATAAATTAAATTAAGATTAAACAATTACTCAAAGAATTTAAAACATACATTGTTTTACACGTCTGCGCTCTTGACTTGGAGGTTGAAACTATTTGGCAGTTCAATAGATGTCTATACAAGTGAGCGCAGTTTTCGGTGTCCGTTTTGTAGTTTATTCGCTTGTTGTTTATTATGTTTTTTATGTGTATCATTTCGAATATATGTCTTTTGTTGTAGTGTTGTTCTTTTGTATAATTGCTGTCGCATCGAAATTTTATTAGAGCCAATTTTTTGTATATTATTTGATGTCTTAATTTGAAGTCCGATTTGTGTTGAATTATTCTTGTTTTTAGTTTGAATTTTGTTGTGCCGATGTACACGCTATTGCAACTATTGTTGGTATCCCCGCAACATGGTATTTTGTAAATGACGTTACTTTTGTCCATCATTAGTATTTTCGCCTTTGATTTGTTAAAGAATTTTTGTAACGTATTTGTACACTTGTGGGCTACTTTTATTTTTTGTTTGTTGTAGCAGTGAGTGCGTGCGGCATTCTGATATTCGTGGTACATACGTTGGAGATTTGTATATTTTGGTATATTCTGTTGGCTTTTGTGTTCTGATTTGTTGTCTTTTGAATAATGTTCTATTTACATTCTGTAGGAAGTCATTTATAGTCAAGATTTTTTTATAATTTATAATAAATTTATAATTTTGAATAATTTAAATAACAACGGAACGCACACCGTAAGCATGACAACGAACATAAGTTATGCAAAAATAAGAACTAAGTAAAAATACTCCAGAAAAACAATTCACAAATTTCAAATTACATTGATAAAATTAGGCAAACTTAAATATAGCTTAACATTTCTTTTATTATTTTATTGTTATTGACCAAAAGATGCCTATACTGACTACTGGCAACAAAATCCACCCTGACATAACTAAGGCATTAACTAGACACACACATTTTCTCCATACCAAGATATTAAGCTTACTTATAAAACACAAACACAACTTTTTACAAAAACAAGCCAAACATATTGATACAGCAAAAACAAACATAAAACAACTGAAGACCACAGATGACTCCAAAGCGTGTTTTGAGAGCGAGAAGAACTTAGAAAACAAAATAATAACAGCACTAATGAAAAGGAAAGAAACGAAACACGACAAGCTACGAAATAAAGGAAACCTTGACTTAGCGGACAACAACACCTAAAGAGAATAGCTTGTAAACAAAACGAAGACAGCGTTCCTTTCAAACATAGAAACGTTTCTTGCGAAAAGGCCGAAATTCGCTCTCCTGATTAATAAGATCTTGATCTGATCTTAAAATATATTGCGGACGGAGAGTGGACAAATTCATGTCGACGATTACAAAACTATAATGACAAATATTTTAGACGACTTATGCGCGTAAGGAACAGTTAGACACGATCCGACATCAAGATAACAGACCAAGAATAATAGCCTCGTATCACAATTATTTAAGGGGAGACTTTTTTCAAAGGATGAAAGAATTAAGATGACTACTACCAAACCGGTATCTCCGAGGATATATGGCCTACCGAAAATTCACAAGGAAGGAACGCCTCTGAGACCAATATGCTTCTCTGTCAGTTCCCCATCATATGAACTATGCAAATATATTATAAAATGATTAAGAAACTTAAAAATGGACTCTAAATACAAAATTAAGAATTCGTTGGAGTTCAAAGACAGAGTAAACAACGCCACTATCAGGGAAGACGAAATATTAGTATCTTTTGACGTAGTATCCCAGTTACCCATCATACCAATTGGTACTGGACACAATAAGACGAAAATGGACCTAATTAGAAGAACACACAACTATACCTAAACCATCATTAATAGATATAGTTAAATTCTGTATTCAAGAAAACAGGTATTTTAAATATGAAGACAGAATATATATAAAATTGAAAGGAATGCCAACGGGATCACCGACCTCTCCAGTAATCGCTGACATAATAATGGAGGACCTGTTGGACAACATTACGGATAAATTGACAACAAACCCAAAACTGTTGACAAAATATGTGGATGACCTTTTTGCCGTAACGGACAAACCAGAAACAAAACATCCTAAAAGAATTGAACTCGTTTCACAAGCACATAAAATTCACAGTTGAACTAGAACAAGAAGGGAAGCAACCATTTTTAGACGCATTAGTAAAAAGAGTGGACAACTCACTCAAAATTAAGTGGTATCAGAATCCCATAGCCTCTGGACGAATACTTAACTTAACTCTAACCACCCAAGAAGTATGACAATAAATTCAGCACTAAGCTGTATGAGAAGAATGACAAACATATCGGACACAACAGACCACAAAGAAATTGAACACGAAATTAAAAAACTTCCAACAGAATGTGAATAGAATATTATTCAAAAAAAAACAAATACGAACACAAAAGCTAACCGAATCTACCAAAATATACAAATCTCTAACGTATGTATGTACCACGAATATCAAAACGCCTCACGAACTCAGACTGCTACAACAAAAATGAAAAACAATGAGCCCAAAAGCCTACAAATACGTTAAAAAACTTCTTTAACAATACAATGGCGAAAATACCAATGTTAGACAAAAGTAACGTCATGACAACATTAGTTGCAATAGCGTGTACATCGGCACAACAAAATCCAAACTAATATCAAGAATAACTCAACTCAAATCGGACTTTAAATTAAGACATCAAAATAATATACAAAAAACAGCACTAATGAAATTTCGATGCGACAACAATTCTACAGCAAGAACAACACTACAACAAAAGATATACATTAGAAATGCCACACATAATAAACACACCAAACAATAAGCGCCTAAACTACAAAACGGACACCAAAAACTGCGCTTACTTATAGAGACACCTATTGAACTGCCAAATAGTTTCAACCTCCACGTCAAGGAGCGCAGACGTGTAAAACAATGTGTGTTTTAAATATGTTATGTTTTAAATATACCCTGAACCCATTAAAAATGGGTAAAAAAGGTATTATATATTTGTGCAAATGTATATAACAGGCATAAGGAAGCATCTCCGACCCCAAAAAGTATATATTCTTGATCATTTCCGTATGTATGAACGCAAGGATCTCAGAACCTATAAGAGCTTGAAATGTTAGCTGTAGGTCCTCCTAGTCGCCGCGCACCCACCTCGAGCCAGCCAAACAAATATTTATTAATGATATATTTGTGAATATATTTTTAATAAAAAATATTTGAGGGCTAGAAATAAATATCTATTGGTTGCTGGTAAATTATAGTATTAGAGATATAATCGAAAAAGTAGGATATCCTCAGCACGCCATAATTTTAATACTCTTGTAGACCATTGCTTGCGGTTTTGTACATATGGTCCGCTGTTGATAGGATTTTGCATATATGTAAGAAGCATAGTAAGACGAATAAATGTCGGAGTTTTGGTCAATATAAAAAAATAAGTTTTCCATTCAAGATCCTACATTTAGACCGATTGTTCCAAAGACAAGGATTCAGTCCGTCAACAGATAGGCGGACAACGCTACTCAATGTGGTGTGAGATGTCTTCTTTTATACGTTACACATTTCATGACAATTTTATAATACCTTTTAGAGGGGTATAAAAAACCGTTCCAATTTAAAGATAAGTGTCTAATACAACAAAATGACTCTAGTCGAAAGAAATAAAATTAAACTTGCTTTGGGTAACCCAATCCCGAATATCTAGCTCCTACATGTCTACTTGAGTATTGATGCTGTAACAGAAAATATATACGCCTTTACTTTTTAAGAACACATACTGTGAAAATTTTTTTGTGTTATATTTTATATATGGTCACATCGCATAAAAAACCAATCACACATTATACTTTTCTTCAACTTTGCAACTTGTGTTTTACATATAGAGATCAATTAAATACTTTTTGTTTCGCACGGTTTAGGAGCTCTGGCATATGCCGAACTTGGCACAATGAATACCTCATCTGGTGCGGAATGGGCCTACTTTATGGACGCCTATGGACCGGCACCGGCTTTTTTATTCTCATGGGTATCGACATTGGTGTTGAAGCCATCTCAAATGGCAATAATATGCTTATCATTCGCACAATATGCTGTTGAGGCTTTTGTGACAGAATGTGATCCGCCTAGAGGGGTTGTAAAGATGGTTGCACTGGTGGCAATTGGTAAGTGTTGTACAATAAGTTCAATTTACAATTTAAAAGAAACCTAATTCCTTAATTTTGCGTTGTCAGTGATGATATTGTTCGTGAATTGCTACAGCGTCAATTTGGGAATGGCCGTGCAGAACGTATTTACAGCGGCTAAATTAGTTGCCGTTGTCATTGTAATATGCGGTGGTGCATGGAAGTTACTACAGGGCAACACCCAGCATTTGTCACATGCATTTGATGGGCCAATGCCAAATATTGGCGCAATCGCAACCGCATTTTACACTGGCCTTTGGGCATACGATGGTTGGAACAACCTCAACTATGTCACCGAGGAGATAAAGAATCCAAGCAAAAACTTGCCGCGATCTATCATGATTGGCATACCACTGGTTACTTTGTGTTACGCGCTGATCAACATATCCTACCTAGCAGCCATGTCAGCGCAAGAAATGATCGAATCTGAGGCGGTCGCTGTCACCTTTGGCAACCGTATTTTAGGCGCCCTTGCCTGGCTAATGCCACTTAGTGTCACTGTTAGCACGTTTGGTAGTGCTAATGGTACACTTTTTGCCGCAGGACGGTAGGTTACATATTTAACTTAACTACACGTCTCTCGCTCTTTGTTTGTTTTTTATTTATATACCTATTTTTTTACTGCAGTCTTTGCTTTGCAGCCAGTCGAGAGGGACATCTACTAGACATTTTATCATACGTACATGTACGACGCTTAACTCCTGCTCCTGGTCTTATATTCCACGTAAGTTCAAAAATCATAGTTATATCAAAGACAATATAAACACTAAGATGAGTAACGCCCATACATTTGAATGCGACGCAAAATTTCTAGCCATGCCTTTCATCTGGCCTTTGAGGCTTCACACGACATGCCTGCCGACGGCTGTTCGATCAGACGAACGAATACCAAAATCGCGGCTTTCTGATGCTGACACGAGCAACTAAGTTAGTGGCCAGTCTGCCTTCAGCAAAGCTGGTCAATGATGCTTTGCGTCGCTTCGTTTCATTGAGCGAAAAAGTTTTGAACTTACGATCGACGCAAGTACTTTTGCTTTATCCATGAAATGCATGCTTTATTTAAATGAACCATTACCCTAGATACTAACGATAAATTTTACAGGAAAATTTAAGAATAAAATATTTGTTTCACAAAGCGCATCTTGTGCAATAACTATGTTAGGAAAATAGCACACATAGATTGATTTCACTTTTGTTTTTAGACAGTGTATGCTTGAGAGAAGTTCTTGTCTCAGCCAAAGGTGTGCACGCACCTATGTTTGTATCTGTGAATTATGCATGCATAAGTACAACAAAATATGTGTATATGTGTTGTTGTTCACTGCTCTGGTTTTAGCTGGTGAAGAAATAAATTTTCTTAGTTTTCTAGCGCTGATCATGGCCTATCCCAAATCTGTGTTGACATATGAATGCATATCGTGTACCGAGATACTGATTTTGTGTTCGTTCCAATTTTCAAAAAAGCAAGCTACATTTCAGCATTTTGTTGTATGGCGTTACTCGTCTTAGTGTTTATATTGTCTGTGGTAATATTTATGTTTCATTAATCTACAACATTTCAAAGAATGGCTATCGAACTCAAACGGTCTCCGCTTATTATTCATTTTATTTTAACAGTCGCTAATTGCGTCAGCCATGGTGCTGCATGGCACGATTGATTCGCTGATTGACTTCTTCAGCTTCACAGCATGGATATTTTATGGCGGCGCTATGTTGGCACTTATAGTGATGCGTTACACCAAACCTAATCATCCACGGCCATACAAAGTGCCCATTGTCATTCCTGTTGTGGTCTTGATTATATCTGTCTACCTTGTTGCAGCGCCAATTTTCCAGACTCCTCGCATAGAATATTTATATGCGTTGCTCTTCATCTTCGCGGGTCTAATATTTTACGTACCTTTCGTTAAACTAGGAATGACCCCGCGCTTTATGAGTAAGTAAATATAAGAATTACACATAAAATTACATACCATTTTGTTAATGTTCCTTTTTTTAAAACGTTATTATAGATAAGGTGACGCTGTTTTTTCAGCTACTACTGGAAGTTGTACCAACCTCATCAATGGCCATGTTTGAGTAACTCTCTCCCATTTGCTTAATATGCAAACAAGTGCTTTGGATGCAGGCAAAAACAGAATATTTATTATACAAAAAGCAAAGCAAACATTCACAGATACCTAACTTAAATTTGCAAAATTAATGTTTATGTATATGTAGTCGTTGATTGACAACTTTCCAATTAGTTGGCGGATATAATTAAACAGTCTCTATTTTGTGCCACATACATTATTCATTATGTACATGTACCTGCACGTACTTAGAAACGTTTTTGTCAGTATACAAGGCCCATGGCAAGTGTAATCATATCTTGTAATAAAAAGTAATGAATAATAACTAGAAAAAGGCACAAAAAATGATAAATTTTTGCATTTTTATAAACAAAATTATTTATTTATTTATTTAACCAATGCTGATAGCTTTCAGGTTATTATAATTTACAAAATATTATCTTAAATAACTAATTAACTAAACAGAAAATATGAAGCTTAAAGAAGATGTGGAATTAATGAGTTTTAAAGGAAGAATTCTTTAAGCTTATTTTTAACTTGAGCACTATTGGCAGAAAATTCAAAATGCATTTCAGTTGGTAGACTATTATAAAGCTTTAGTGATCTGATCATAGGCTCGTTACTTGCATAAGCAGTTCTATGAGTCCCCACAGAAAACGGCAAATGGTATCGCAAAGATCTGCTCGGCACATTAAAATTAACGCGAGCAAGAAGGGAAGGGCAATCAATTATTCCTACAATTAAGTTGTTTAGAAAAAGCAGTGCTGAAATCATTCTCCTATTTTCCAGAGATGACAAATGTAGTAGTCGACACCTAGCTCTGTATGTCGGTAAGGGGTCAGCAAAGTTAAGGCAATGTAAATTAAACTTTAAAAACTGTTTTTGCAGCCTTTTAATCCTGTTTGTATGCACAATTGCGGATGGGCTCCAGATATAAGAAGCATACTCTAATATTGACCGCACAAAGGCCGAATATAGAGATAATCTTGTGAACAGGTCTTTAAACTAGCTAGAATTGCGCCTAACAATCCCAAACATCGCATACGCCTTAGGCATAATATAGTTTATATGCTGAATGAATAAGAACTTAGAGTCCAAAATTACCCCTAAGTCCAAAGCTTCAGATTTACGAGTAAGTTCTTGCCCATTAATGGAATAGGATGAAAGAATGGCAGAAAAACATTTGCTAAATGTGATGTGATAGCATTAAGCTGAGTTCAATGGTAACTGGTTATGACTACACACCAGTAATTGAGTTTTAATGAGAAAAACTAATTAAAATAGCAGCACAGAAAACAATAAAATCGCAATTGCAATGCTGTTGATAGAATTCAAAGAAGACGCACATGAATGTGTGTGTGTACATGTATACAGAAATTCTTGCAATTTGCGCTAGCTGCTGCAAGCACGAGGCCAGCCAAAACACATTTTCTTTAATTAGTTTTGTGTTTCTTAACCGATCTTAATGAAATTTTCTACAGCACATCTTATTTTGCTATAGAATATTTGTGTATTCTCAAAAAGTCAATTGCATTAAAATTGTGGAGTCAATTGGTGGGCAATAAAAGTTGGTTTCTTAACATGATTTATAGCTTTGTGGTGGTAGCGGGGAGGTGGCGATAGCTATAAAATGAATGATACTTGGTATATATATACTATTCTAGAAGCTGCATGTAAAGTTTGGTGACTCTAGTTCTTATTATTTACCAATTTTGCTCAAAAAACATGATATTGATATTGATTTATATTGTACCCTTTTACCCATTTACAATGGGTTCAGGGTTAAATGATTTCAAATCTGAACGGAACACATTAAGATGAATATTATCATGCGCGATAAAAAATTTTAATCAATCTAAATATTCACAATCGTACTGCGAGATATTTGTTATTTGTTAGTATATACATCTTTTTCTTTGGTTAGCCGAATAATGTATTCGTGTGTTTATCCGTTGCGGTGAATACTAAAATCTCATTCCAAAAACAAAAGGACTAAAATAAGTTCCTTTAACAATCAACAAGCCAAAAAGGGCTATAAATTAAAAATACCCTTTATTAATTTCTATGCTTCTTGCTCTTTGCGTTTTAGTTCTTGTCCTTGGATTGCATGTTTTCATCTCATCGACACATGTCAAGAAAGCGTTCCCTGTGTACCAATCTGCTTCGATAGTTCGGACAATCCATTCATAGAAACAGTTGACCCAAATTGTGGCACATTTGTGCGATTGCTTACCAGATTTACCACGAACCATGCAACATATAGATGGGACAGTTGGAAGAAAAATTGGTAACCATTCATTTTTTGTGGATCAGGTCGTTTTGGTTCGGATCCAAAACTCGCTTACTTGCTTAGAGAGCAGGAGAGTTAGAGAGCTATATGCGTTGCGTGTTAAAACGGCACCGCTATTTTTTTTTCGCTCCCACTATAGGAACACCTTTTTGTTTATTAAGATATTTTTAGCAACCGTGGCATTATTATTTAAAGTAAGCTGCTTATTTGCGGTGAAAAATTGAGTTTTGGTATCACAAAATATTCTGGTTTATAAGATATTTCCATTAAACTTGGCATTTAGGAGTTTCACTGTTTCGACATATGTATCTGTAAACTATGTCTACCATAGTATTAAATCGGCGTGCCGAAGATATCCATTCTCTCCTGTTTTTATACCCTGTACCCATTGAAAATGGTTTTGTGAAAATGTATGTAACAGCTAGAAGGAAGCATAACATAATGTATATATCAGCCTTGATCAGCCTCAATAGCCGAGTCGATTATACCATGTCCATCTGTCTGTTCGGCTGTCAGTTCGTATTTATAACGCATCGATTTCAGAATCTATAAGAGCTAGAGACAAAAATGAATTAAAATTGCAGAACACAGTAAACAATACAATTCAAGCGCAATTGCAATGCTGTCAATAGAATTCAAAGAAGACGTGCATGAATGTGTGTGTGTACATGTATACAGAAATTCTTGCCATTTGCACTAGCTGCTGCAAACACTTGTGAATATAAGCAGACGTTTTCTTCTGTGTTTGATCTTGATGAAATTTTCAGCAATAAAATTTTGGCTTAACTTTATGGGAATTTATTTGAATTAAATCTATTAAGTGGTGGTGGGGGTAGACGATAGCTATAAAATGTAAATAAAAGATGCCAAGGATTATAGGTTTATGAGTATTACTTTATTCACGTCACTTTCCTTATAACTGTTCAGCACTACCCAACTCTGTTTCCCTACACAAAAAGCCTTGCCGCACTGCCTGGAGCCCTAGCACTCCGCTACCCGTTTCAGGGTTATGTTCTGCTTCTGCCACTCCTACACACGTCTACTTACTCTGATGGTCGCCGAAAAAGTGCCGGCACGCTCGCAAGCGAGCCATACGCTTGCTTCGGCCGCTCAACTTCGCCGCGAGCTTTCGCAACTTCGGCTCGGAGCTTTCGCTCTTCGCCGCCGAATTGAAGCTGCGCTGTCGAGACGGTGTTGAGTAACCGATCGGCAGCGCACGGTTGCTGCGGCGGCCGGCGGTTAAATTCAAATTCAAATTTATTCTATTCTTCTCTTTTTCCAATAAATGTTTGACAATACTGATATTAGAAACGGCTCCTTGCCTTCTTTACTATTAATACTTTTGATGCTAGCAAAATGATTATGATAAAGATCTCACGGCTCCTTGCCTTTCTTACTACTAATACTTATGATACCTTAAACTAACAAAAAAATAAAATTCTATATCTAACGGCTCCTTGCCGCGAAACAGGATTGTGGGGTGGCTACTCTAGGTAGCCGCCTCACACCACCCCCTTACTTCGAGGAGGTGACGGTTACGTCGCCTTTTGCTTCACCGTGACGTTGTATTCTCTGTCTTCTTCCGTCACCCGGAAACGAATCCCTCGATGAGATGCACTAGAGCCGCCGACAGAGTCATCTCCCGGGGAAATACCCTCCAATCCAAGGGGGCGAAATCGGAAACGGGACTTCTGGCGGTCACTGTTGGCGTATGACCCCTTGGCGTGTCCTTGGGACTGGCAGCCAGCGGGACTGTCATTGAACTTAGGTCCACCTCCTCGTTGAGCACCGACTCCAGGCTCGTGTCCCAACTGTCGATTCCATCGAACAATTCTGCGACGTCCCCCCACAGCTCACTATCGGAGGGGGTCTCAGGGACCTCTGCGGGTACCGTTTCCGTCTCCTAGACCCACGCCTCTTCCGTATCGGTCCGGTGGGCTGCAACAGGCGTCTCCATGCGTGTGATGGGCACCAACGGCGGCATCCCGTCTTCCGGACCGAACCATGCTTTCTCCATTTCCTCTCGGGAAGCGGTGCCGGGTGCCTGTGCGCGTATTATGGGCACGAGGGGGGGCATTGCGTCCTCAACTCTGGCCTGTTGTTCTTCTGCGACCATTTGGAAGACCGTTTTTGGTGCCACCTAAGGATCGGAGCATCCACCTGGGGGAGTGACTGCGGCTCCGCAACTACGGTTATCCTTCCAATGCCAAGAAGGACCCTCTTGGCGCTCGCGGGGCGAACGCGGCACGCGTAGTTGCGGTTCTTGGGGCGCCTCGGGCTCCGGGCGACACTTTTTGGGGGCCGATACCACCGTTCTCTCGACACTGGGTTGCTGTTGACTACCGCTTCGGCGACGCTTACCTCGGGTGGCTGTTTGACGACGGTCGCGGTTTCGCCGACGTTTTCCGCCAGGACCTTCCCCTGTGTTCCCTTTCCCACGCTTTGAGAGGCCAGAACGAGATGCACTACCCACCTCGCGGATCTTCGGTAGGTAGCGTAGGGTAATCCGAGGGAAGCGGCTATTCGGGTCTACCTTAAACCGGTGGGTGGCTAGGCGGCGGCGGAATAACGGCTCCTCGTCTTCGTCCTCTGTCACGGGTTCGTGAGTCGTCGTGGGCTCCGGCGCCGATTGGCCCCCTTTTTCGACAGTGTCCGATTCGTGGCGGAGCTGGTCGGCTTCTGTGCCGGCTGCTGGTAGCATGCATTCTCGCGTTGATGGCGTGTGCTCGTCCGTCTCGAGGGGTAGGAGGTCCTCCTTGTCCGCTTGAGCGTCCAACTCGTCAGTTGTTGTCGGGCCTGTCCTTTCAGGCGACATTGTCGAGGAGGATGCCAGCGGGGAGACAGGGGCTCCTCCGCGTACGGCGGCGAATTTCGCGAGAACGGAGCTTCGACGAATAGGGTCGTTACCTCGACGGCCATTAGCATGACCATCCCGTCCAAACGTTCCATAATATTGGTCCGTCTGGAGTACATCGTGTGGCGAAAGTGGCGAGGCGGTTCGTCCTGCTGCCTTCCCCTATAAAAATAGCGCCCTTGGCGGGGGTCGCGTTGGCCTCCGGCGCTGGGCCCAGGGAAAGGTTCGGTATCCCCACTGCTGGCGTGCTTGTCCGATGAGATCGAAATAATTTCTGGGTCCACCTGTAAATTCAACTTATTCGTTAGCTTATGTGTTACTTAATTGTTAATACCCTATTCCTACAGTGCGGCTCCCATTCTACTAACTACTAAGCCCCTTCTAGCTACGCTAAATTTAGTAAGTGGTTACGTCGGGCGACGGGTGCCGCTATCACTCCTCGCCTTCTCGTGGGCGTCCGTAGGTCCTGGTTGCTCTTCTTCGTCATCAATGATCTCTTGGTGGAATGGTTTCAGCTGTGAAATATTGGCCACCCTCTTCTTTCGGTCCCAGGCTCACGATGTTGGGGGATACAACCTTGACGACTCGATAAGGACCGCCGAATTTGTGTGCCAATTTGGCGGCGAAGCCTTCGGCCGCGTTGGACAGCTGGTGTTGTCGTAGCAAGACCATTGAGTCCGATGATGGTCGCCACTCTCGTCTCCGCAAGTTGCAGTGTCTGCCCTTGTCCTTTGATGCGCGCTGGAGATTGCTGTGGACGATATCAAAAATTTCTTTTAGCCTATCCGCCTTTGTCCTAGGGTCGAGTGCACTAGTTGCGGACCCCGGAGTCACCTGATCGTATAAAGCGGCCGGCAACCGCGGCTCCCTGCCCTGCATCAGGAAAGCGGGACTGAATCCCGTCGAGTCCGACACGCACGAACTCTGATGGCCCTCGATAAATTGCGCTATCATAGTCTTCACGGTCCTATTTGTCCTCTCGGTAGGATTCTCTTGGGGGCAGTACGGGGCGGTGTATTGGACCTCTACACCCAGGGATTCCAGAAAAGCCTTGAAACTCCGGCTTGTGAATTGTACCCCGTTGTCACACACGAACTTCTTAGGTACACCGAACCTACTCAAAATCCTCTCTTGGAACGCTGTCTGCAAGTGCGCGGCCGTGGCCCTCCCTGAGAGGGACCAGTTCCACCCACTTCGAAAAGGCATCATGGAACACTAGTAACATTGTGTTTCCATGTTTCGACCGTGGAAGGGGTCCGATGAAATCCGCGCAGAGTACTGCCATCGGCTCTGCTACATGACTCGTCAGCATACGGCCGGTTTGAGTTGCTCGCTCTTGAACTTCTGGCAGATTTCGCAGCACTTCACGTACTTGGCGGCGTCGCGGAACATACCCGGCCAGAAGTATCTCTGGGCTAACCTCGACACGGTTTTCCTCACGCCCTGATGCCCGGCCGTGGGAGCATCATGGCACTCTTGCAATACTCTCTGTCGCTGACCACTAGCCACACATAGCTTCCAGGGAATAAAGTCCTCGTCGTCCGTCCGGTGGCCCAAATGCCTATATAACTGCCCATTTTCTTCCGTGTAGTCTGGGAACTTGGCTGGCTCATCGGCAATCCTAGCACGCATGCTCGCGACCCATTTGCAGGGTGACTCGGCCACCACTGCTTGCTGACAGTTCTCTAGAGGACGTCTTAATAGTGCGTCGGCCACGTCGAATTGGAATTGTTGCAGTTCCAATGCCCATCGCGCAATTCTTCCGGGCTCTCGATCGAGTTGAGCCACTTGAGTGCCAGATGATCCGTTATCACGTCGAACCGGTACCCTTCTAGGTAGCAGCGCAGCTTCCGGATCGACCATACTATTGCCAGGCACTCTTTCTCGGTGGCGGAATAGTTCACCTCAGCCTTCAGCAACTTCCGGCTCGCGTACGCTATCACTCGCTCCTGTCAAATTGTTTGTGTCAGCACTGCGCCGAGGCCATATTCACTCGCGTCAGTCTGCAAGACGAATTTGGCGGAAAAGTCCGGACAAGCCATCACAGGGGCAGTCGTCAAGCTATCCTTCAATTGCCGTAATGCCTCCTCCAGTTCTTGCTCCCATGCCCATTTCCGGCCCTTCTTTAAGAACGCTGTGAGCGGCTGTACATGAGTCGCGAAGTTGGGAACGAAGCGCCTGTACCATGACGCCATCCCGAGACCAAGGTAGACCAACATCTCCCTGAAGAAGCTGCACTTCTTCCTGTTCAACCTGAGATTGGCCGCCCTTAGCCGGCGGAATACCTCCCTCAAATTCTCTACATGCTGATCTTTCGTCGCTCCTATTACCACGATGTCGTCTAGGTAGGCGAACGCATGGGGCTCCATCTCCGGCCTTATTACCGTATCCAAGGCCCGCTGAAATGTCGCACACGCCGAATGTAAGCCAAGTGGCATCACCTGCCATTGGAAAAGACCTCTTCCAGGGACTGTGAACGCCGTACACTCCCGACTATCGTCTGCCATCGGTATCTGCCAGTACCCGTGCTTCAAATCCAGAGTGGAGATGAACCGGGCATGACGCAACCGCTCAAGGATGTGATTAATCCTGGGAACAGGATAAGTATCTGGGATGGAATGCGCGTTGAGTTGCCGGTAGTCGATGCACATGCGCCACTCGCCAGTCTTCTTTTTGACTAAGACGATTGGGGCGCTGTGCGGACTACGTGACGGCTCGATGGCACCTGCCTGAATCATCTCATCTACCGGCTCGTCAATCACCCTCTGCATGGCCGGATTCTTCGGATAGTATCTCTGTTTCAATGGCTTGTCGTCCTTTAGCCGGATCCTATGCTCCGCGATATGCGAAACTCCCTGCAGACCCTCGAAGAGTGCCAGTTCTGACTCCAGGAACTCCCTCAGTTCCGGATCCAGATCCGCTGGCCACTTCGCCTCTTCGATGCTGTTCTCGCCCCCTCCAAGTACCACTTCGACTCCAGATAGAGCTCCATGATCGCTCGACTCTGGCAGTCGCTCTTGATCACCTGCGTCCGCGTGGATTCTAGCCATGGCTCCTACTCCGTCCTTTTCCTGGCACGTTTCTGCCGTGCCGCTTCCGTAACCAGCGTATATCTGCCTTTGCAGCTCTACGCGCCGCCTCTTGGGCTCTTCAGGCTCTCGATTTGAGCCGGACCACATTTCCTTTTTCGGGACCTTTTCCATCGGGTGCCGAGCAGGTGCTCCCTTTCCATGACCTGGGAGGCCTTCCTTCGGTTCCCTCTTGGTATCCTCTCTCTGTAGCCGAGCAGGTGCTCCCCTTTCATGACGTGGGAGGCCTTCCTTCGGTTCTCTCTGTGGCCGAGCAGGTGCTCCCCTTTCATGACCTGGGAGGCCTTCCTTCGGTTCTCTCTGTATCCGAGCAGGTGCTCCCCTTTCATGACCTGAAAGGCCTTCCTTCGGCTCCTCGCTCGTTCCTGGCCCCACGACCGGTGCCGTCACTGCCTCTAGGACCAGTTCCGCCTGGCCGCAGCGTATTGTAGTGCCCATTGCACCCAAGAAGTCCATTCCCAGGATAACGTGGTCTAACATCGAGGGCATGATGGGCATCGACATGCTGATCACCTTTCCCGCTAGGCCGACGTCCAACCACAATGCCTTCCATACTTCGAGCGTGGACCCATCTGCCAGACGAACGCGAGTCTGCACGTCCTCCGCTCTTCCCCGAATCGCCCACTTGCGTACGTAATCTTCACTCATGAAGCTGCGAGTGGCTCCAGTATCGTTAGTGGCAGGCATCGTTCGCCCGCCAATCTCCACCGTAGCGACGATTCGGCCACCGTCCACCTTTAGTGGGTGACCTATTACCTGGTCACGTGTGTAACGCCGACCCAATCCTGCCCTGGGCGACGCCGTTGCACGTTTCCCGCCTCCGTGCGGCGACAACAATCCTGGCTACTTCTGCCCCGATTCCCACATACCCAACAGAACACGATGTGTGCGTTGGGACACTCCCTGGCGAAGTGCCCCTCCTGTGCGCACCTACGACATGCTCGTGTCGGATCGTACCCGGTTCCGGCCTCTTGGCTCATCCTCTGATGGGCAACATCCGCAGGGGCCACTGCTGGCGAGGTGGAGATCGTTCTATCCATAACGGTCGCTCCGGACTCGCTGGAAGTAGACCGGAGCGGGTTGAGGTGTCCCCCTGGGGACTGTGCTGTCCACCCCTATTCTGCGCTACTCGAACTCAAGACCCCCTGACTTATTGATTGGCTTCCTGAGTATTCCGCCCTCTGCCTCATGACTGTCTCGTACTCCACGGCCATCTGCGGAAGCTGGGACAGAGTGGAAAAATCTTGCCGTCGCACGTAGAGTTTGTATTCGGGGGCGGCATTCTCGTAGATCCGGTGCAACTCCTGCGCCGGCTCGTATCTGGCGTGATGCATGAGAGCCCGCAGCTCTATCAAGTAATCCTTGAATTCTTCGCCTATGCGCTGCCTACGGGACCGGATTTCGTCCTCAAGCCTCTCGAAGTAACGTGGAGGTAAGAAAAACTCTAGTAAACCCCTCCTAAACACAGACCATGGCATATCCCTTAGCCCACTGCTCAAAAACCAACGAGCAGCCCTGTTGCAGAACACTTCGCTCATTGCCCTGGGCATTCGGTCGAGGGCAATGCCATAGGTGATGGCGCGCTCCTCGAGGACCTCTAAAAACCCAAGGGGGTCGGAGTGGCCATCATACCTCATGCCCCACTTCCGAACTTGCTCCGGAACATTGGGAAGTGGCCTCGCCTCCGATTGAGGGTACGGTCTAGTGTGGTGGGGACCACTACCTGGTTCGGCAGGGGACCGTCCTACCTCTGTGTTGGCCGCGGTTGCTCGGCGGTCTTCGCTTCTCCCGAAAGCATGCGCCTCCTTCACGCCCGAAACGGCTAAGCTCGGGGTGGGCGCTTGCGAACGCCCGTACAACAGGGAGCTCCTAAGGTCAGGCTCCGACTTTTGGCACTCACCTGCCTCCATCTTATATTATATACCTTTCTCGGTAGTCGGCTTCGCTGTTTCCCGCTCTTCCTGCTTCAGGGGTTCCGTCGGTCTCTTTATTTATTCTCTGTTATGTTGGTGTCTTTGTCACTTTTATGCCGATCTTGTTCATCCACTTTTGTTTGTTCCTTATTAGTTCATTTCCCTTTTTTTTCTTAATTCGTTTTCTCTTTATCTTATTTTGATCACTTCCACCAAACAAAATATAAAAAAAACTCAACAAAAATGCACTTAATGTTTTTTTAAGTTTAGGCCATTCCTCACTTTGGTCGTTGCCCTCGTCTTTATTGTTTTTCCTTTATATATTCTTGTTTATTTAATTATTTATTTTATTTATTTCTTTTATTTATTTTTATTTATCTTCGGCCACTTCACAAAAAAAAATTAAAAATAAAAAAAAAAAATAATCCCGTTGATGTTCTTTTCATTTTTAACCCGCGTTCATTTGACTCGTTTGTTGCTTGTTTGTTCTCATTGTTCACTTGGTTCGTATTCACTATTAAACGCATCCGTCCTCATTACTTTCGCCAACTGTACTGACGAATTCAACTTTTCACCGCGCGTGAGTTGAATTCGTCCCACTGTACAGTAGCTGTCGCGACGCCTTAACGGCCCTTTGACGCCGACGTCGACTGCGCCGCGCGTTTGTGCACCCGTGTGCAAGCGTGGTCTCGGTGTCGCCCGTCTGGCGCGCGCGCGCTGTAATTTTACGACCGACCGTTATGTTTTCGACTCTTTGCTTTGCGTGCTAGGTTTTTGCAAGCATTTTCGTCGCTAAAATGTTGCAGGTGTTCATTTTTCTGCCTTTGCCTAACACAGGGTATAAAAATGTTCGCTAGGGTATACTGGACTACCCAATACCCTAGTTTTATACTTCACCCGTATATGATATTATTATTCTCTTGTCCTCCGCTAGGGTACCTTCACTCTAGGGTATGCCCGACTAAAAATACCCTGTATGAAAATTTTTTTTTTGTGAAAATACCTATTTATGTTTTCGCTTTCGGGGCTTTAATCCGCCGACATGCCACGCCCCCTAAACGCCTCTACAGTCCCTGCTCGGGCGCCACTTGTAAAGAAGCTAATGGCCGGGGTACAACTCAGTCTTACCAGGTCCAGCGAGTTACAAGACATTTATAAATTTGCTGGGAAAGAGGGTTTAAGGGGGAGGGGAGTGGGTATTTTAACCAAACCAAGCCTAGCTCTATTTCTACACTATCGGGCCGTGGCCTCGCACCAGCTACTCCTTCGGGCCGTGGCCTCGCACCAACTTTACTATCGGGCCATGGCCTCGCACCAGCTATTCCTTCGGGCCGTGGCCTCGCACCAACTGCACTATCGGGCTGTGGCCTCGTACCAACTACACTAGCGGGCCGTGGCCTCGCACCAACTACACTAGTGGGCCGTGGCCTCGCATCAACTGCACTATCGGACCGGGGCCTCGTACCAACTGCACTATCGGGCCGTGGCCTCGTACCAACTCCACTACCCAAACACTTATCAGTAATACCTACTCCTGGGCTACAGTCCCGTACCACATGCTCCCACTCTAGGTTAGGTTGAACATCGGCCAATTCCGATGCTAGAACAAATAGGGTTATTGGAAAATAAAATAATCAGCGAATTTCCTTCATTAATCACAATGTATGCACTTTTATTCAATTATTTTTCCCTTATTGATCAAGGAGCCCTAGCGCTCCGCTATACACTCTGCGTTTTCACTCGCGATGCACGTTTACTCACTCTGATCGTCACTCCAAGAGTGCCGACACGCCCGCCAGCGAGCCGTGCGCATGCCTCGGTCGCTAAACTTCGCCGCGAGCTTTCGCAACTTCACCTCGGAGCTTTCGCTCTTCGCCGCCGAACTGAAGTTGCGCTCTCGAACACGGTGTTGAGCAACCGATCAACAACGCACGGTTGCTGCGGCGGCCGGCGGTTAAATTCACATTTAAACTATACCTTTGCTGGCTACGTGGCTCCTTGCCCTTAATTTACTATGCTCTTATTCTAATACAATTAATGCTTATAAGCTAACAATATTTACATCCTATAACTACCATTATGAACTGTGGGGTGGCTACCACAGTGGCCGGATATCTCGGTCAAAAGCTCGTCCCATGAACTCTGATGGCCATCGATAAATTGCGCTATCATGGTCTTTACAGTCCGGTTGGTCCTCTCAGTGGGATTCTCTTGTGGACAGTACGGGGCGGTATACTGGACCTCTACACCCAGGGACCCCAAAAACGACTTGAAACTCCGGCTCGTAAACTGTACCCCGTTGTCGCACACGAACTTCCTAGGTACTCCGAACCTACTCAGAATCCTCTCTCGGAATGCGATCTGCAGGTGTGCCGCAGTAGCCCTCCGGAGTGGGACCAATTCCACCCATTTCGAAAAAGCGTCATGGAACACTAATAGCATCGTGTTGCCATGTCTCGACCGTGGAAGGGGTCCGACAAAATCCGCGCAGAGTACCGCCATCGGCTCTGCCACCTGTCTCGTCAGCATGCGACCAGCCGGTTTGAGTTGCTCGCTCTTGAACTTCTGGCAGCCTTCGCAGCATCTCACGTACTTGGCGGCGTCGCGGAACATCCCTGGCCAGTAGTACCTCTGGGCTAGCCTCGACACAGTTTTCCTCACGCCTTGATGCCCGGCCGTGGGAGCATCATGGCATTCCCGCAGTACCCTCTGGCGTTGACTACTGGCCACGCATAGTTTCCAGGGGATGTAGTCCTCATCGTCTGTCCGGTGGCCCAAATGCCTATATAACTGTCCGTTTTCTTCGGTGTAATCCGGGAACTTGGCTGGCTCTTCGGCGATCCTGGCACGCATACTCGCGACCCATTTGCAGGGTGACTCGGCCGCCACTGCTTGCTCACAGGTCTCTAGAGGATGCCTTGATAGTGCATCGGCCACGACGTTGAGCTTCCCTCGACGAAAGTGGACGTCAAATTGGAACTGTTGCAGTTCCAATGCCCATCGCGTGATTCTTCCGGACGGGCTCTCGATCGAGTTGAGCCACTTGAGTGCTAGATGGTCTGTTATTACGTCGAACCGGTACCCTTCTAGGTAGCAGGGCAGCTTCCGGATCGACCACACTATTGCCGGGCACTCTTTCTCGGTGGCGGAATAGTTCACCTCGGCCTTCAGCAACTTCCGGCTCGCGTACGCTATCACCCGCTCCTGTCCCTCAATCGTCTGCTTCAGTACTGCGCCGCAGTTCTTTACAATTTGTCGGGGCCCTCAGGTTCCGAGGTTTCTCTAGATCGGTACGTATTCCTTCCCCGCAAATGACATGTCCTAGGTAGACCAACCTCTCCCTGAAGAAGCTGCACTTCTTTCTATTTAGCCTGAGATTGGCCGCCCTTAACCGGCGGAATACCTCCCTCAAATTCTCCACATGCTGTTCTTTCGTTGCTCCTATTACCACGATGTCGTCTAGGTAGGCGAACGCATGAGGCTCCATCTCCGGCCCTATTACCGTATCCAAGGCACGCTGAAATGTCGCACACGCCGGGGACCGTGAACGCCGTTCACTCTCGACTGTCGGCTGCCATTGGTGTCTGCCAGTACCCGTGCTTCAAATCCAAAATGGAAATGAACCGGGCGTGGCGCAACCGTTCCAGGATGTGATTAATTCGTGGCACAGGATAAGCATCCGGAATGGCATGTGCATTGAGTTGTCGGTAGTCGATGCTAATGCGCAACTCGCCAGTCTTCTTCTTGACTAAGACGATTGGGGCGCTGTGCGGACTACGCGAAGGCTCGATGGCATTCGCCTGGATCAGCTCATCCACTTGCTCATCGATCACCCTCTGCATGGCCGGATTCTTCGGATAATATCTCTGTTTGAACGGCTTGTCGTCCTTTAGCCGGATCTTGTGCTCCGCGATATGCGAGACTCCTCCGAGCCCCTCGAAGAGTGCCAGTTCTGACCCCAGGAACTCCTTCAGTTCCGGATGCTGTTCTTGCCCTGCGTCTCGCATCCTCCAGGCATCATTCCGACTCCAGATAGAGCTCCACGATCACTCGACTCTGGGCGTCGCTCTTGATCACCTGCGTCCGTGTGGATCCTAGCCATCGCTCCTAACCCCTTCGTTCTCTGGCATCTTTCCGCCGTGCCGCCTCCGTAGCCAGTGTAGATCTGCCTTTGCAGCTTTACGCGCCACCTGTTGGGCTCTTCAAACTCTCGATCCGATCCCGGCCGCACTTCTTTCTTCGTGTCTTTTTCCATCGGTTCCCGAGCAGGTGCTCCCTTTCCATGACCTGGGAGGCCTTTCTTTGGTTCTCTCAATGTATTTTCTGCATTGTGTCGACGAGCAGGTGCTCCCCTTTCATGATCTGGGATGCCTTCATTCGGCTCCTCGCTCGTATCCGTTTCCGTGGGTTGTCGAGCAGGCGCTCCCGCGTCTCGGCGCGTGAGGCCTTCTTTCGGCTCATCTGTTGTCCCCGGCCCCGCGATCGGTGCCGTCACCGTCTCTAGGACCAGCTCTGCATTACCGCAGCGTACTACAGCTACCATTGCACCTAAGAAATCCATCCCCATGATAACGTGTTCTAGCATCGAGGGCATGATGAGCATCAACATACTGACCGCCTTCCCGGTTAGGCCGACGTCTAACCTCAATGCCTTTCCTACCTCGAGAGTTGACCCATCTGCCAGCCGAATGCGCGCCTGTACGTCCTACGCTCTTCCCTGAACCGACCACTTGCGTACGCAGTCTTCGCTCATGAAGCTGCGAGTGGCTCCAGTATCGATAGTGGCAGGCATCGTGCACCCGCCAATCTCCACCGTAGCAACGATCCTGCCCCCTTCCACCTTCAGTGGATGTCCTATTCCCGAGTCCCGTGTGTGCCGGCGCCGACCCGATCCTGGCCTGGGCGGCGCCGTTGCACGTTTCCCGCCTCCGTGCGGCGATTACAATTCTGGCTACTCTTGCCCCGGTTCCCACATACCCAACAGAATAAGACGGGTGCATTGGGGCATTTTCTAGCGAAGTGCCACTCCTGCGCGCACCTACGACATGCTCGTCGCGGATCGTACCCGGTTCCGGCCTCTTGGCTCATCATTTGGTGGGCGACTTCCGCAGGGGCCGTCGCTGGCGGGCGGAGACTTGCCTATCCACACCGGTCACTCCGGATCCGATGGGAGTAGACCGGAATGGGTTGAGGTGTCCCCCCTGGGGCTGTACCGTCCTCGCCTACTCTGCGCCACTCGAATTCGTGACCATCTGACTCCCTGACCTGCTTCCCGAGTATTCCGTTCTCTGTTTCATCACTGTCTCGTACTGCACGGCCAGCTGAGTCAGCAGGGACAAGGTGGAGAAGTCTTGCCGTCGTACGTAAGAGCTGTATTCGGGGGCGGCATTCTCATATATTTGGTGCAACTCCTGCGCCGGCTCATATCTGGCATGGTGCATCAAAGCCCGCAGCTCTATTAGGTATTCTTTAAATGCCTTCCCCACGCGCTGCCGGCGGGACCGGATTTCGTCCTCCAATCTCTCAAAGTAGCGCGGTAGCAGAAAGAATTCTAAGAAGCCCTTCCTAAACACGGACCATGTTACATTCCTTAGTCCGCTACTCAAGAACTAATGAGCGGCCCGGTCGCAGAATACCTCGCTCATGGCCCGAGGCAATCGATCGAGGGCTATACCGTACGTGATGGCGCGCTCCTCTAAGTCCTCTAAGAACCCAAGGGAATCGGACCGGCCATCGTACCTTATGCCCCACTTTCGGACTTGTTCCGGAACGTTTGCGAGAGGCTTGGCCTCCGACTGAGAATATGGACGGGAAAATAAGGGCCACTATTCGTTTCGTAAGGGGCTCGCCCTAGCTCCGTGCTAGACTGAGATTCCAACTCGGCAAGCCGGCCCCAAATTTCGGATGTATGGCCGCCATCCTGTACGAATGTGGATAACCGCTTACGCAACTCCTCCACGCGCCCTTCCTTATTCAGCCCGAACTCATCGGCGATCGCCACCAGTTCTTCTTTGCGTCGCTGGTGGATCCAGCGCACGCCCACACCCGAATTTTGGCACTCACCTGACTTCATTCTGAGTTTTTATTACTCACTCTAGGCTCGACTTCTCCCTCTTGTAGACTCTCGCTTGATTTTCGTGTTTGGTGTCTGGGCGATCCTCGTTCCGTTGATTTATGTAGCTCTCTTTGGTTCGTGTCTTTTCTGCAGGTTTATTTTCTTTTCATTTATATTTATTTATTTTTTTAAATTTTATTTATTTATTAATTTTTTTTTGTGTTTTTTCGTTTATTTTCCAAATTTGAACTAAAAAAAAATAATAAATAACTGCACTTAATGTTCGTTTCAATATTGACCATCCGTCACTTTGGTCCGTATTTGTCTTTGCCTTTGTCACTCATTATTTTATTTTTCTCATATATATATAGAAATTTTGTATCTTTGAGTTCACTTCACAAAAAAAATTAATCAAACTAAAACTTAATTCACTTTAATCCTGGTTCGTTTAACCTCTTCTTATTTTGCACTTGTCTGTTCTTATTGTTCACTTCTAATAAAACACACCCGTTGGCATTGTTCTCTCCAACTGTACTGACGAATTCAGTTTTCACCGCGCGTGAACTGAATTCGTCCCACTGTACAACCGCTGTCGCGACGCCTTAACGGCCCTTCGACGTCGACGTTGACTGCGGCGCACGTTTGTGCACACGTGTGCAAGCGTTGTTTCGACGTCGCCCGTATGGCGCGCGCTGTACTTTTCGACCGACCGCCCGACTCAAAAATACCCTGTAGGCATTTTTTTTTTTTTTGTAAAACACTTATTTTGGCATATTTGCGGGGCTTTAATCCGCAAACATGCCACGCCCCTAAACGCCTCTACGTCCCTGATCGGGCGCCACTTGTAAGGAAGCTACTGGCCGGGGTACAAATCTCGGTCTCGCCAGGTTCAGCAAGCCTACAAGACATTTGTTGGTTGCTGGGATGTAGGGTTTAGGGAGGGGGGAAGTGTCACAATTATCGCTACTCTGCCTTCGGTCCTTTTAGCGGAACGACCTGCGCATATCTGGAACGACCGAGCTGGCCTTCAGCGTTCGATTGATGGCGCAGGGGTCCCTGCCGGAGTCCGTCTCAACCCGCACACAAACTACCGTTGGGATGGTTATCATGAGCGACGCAACGAAGCCTCGTCTCTCTCTGGATACCCTACACTTTAGGTTAGGAAAAAGGTTGTTATTGTGAGCGATGAATCCTCGTCTCTCGATATACTACGCTTTAGGTTAAGAAAGAGGTTATGTCGAGCGACGTAAAGAAGCCTCGTCTCTCGATACTACGCTTTAAGTTAGGAAGGGAAGGGTATATTGAGTACCGGCTAGCCACGGTACCTGAGGTTAGTGTAAATAAAAGATGCCAAGGATTATTGGTTTATGAGTATTACTTTCTTCACGTCACTTTCCTTATAGCTGTTCAGCACTACCCTACTCTGTTTCCCTACACAAAAAGCATTGCCGCACTGCCTGGAGCCCTAGCACTCCGCTACCCGTTTCAGGGTTATGTTCTGCTTCTGCCACTCCGACACACGTCTACTTACTCTGATGGTCGCCGAAAAAGTGCCGGCACGCTCGCAAGCGAGCCAAACGCTTGCCTCGGCCGCTCAACTTCGCCGCGAACTTTCGCAACTTCGGCTCGGAGCTTTCGCTCTTCGCCGCCGAATTGAAGCTGCGCTGTCGAGACGGTGTTCAGTAACCGATCGGCAGCGCACGCAAAACTAACAAAACAATAAAATTCTATATCTAACGGCTCCTTGCCGCGAAACAGGATTGTGGGGTGGCTACTCTAGGTAGCCGCCTCACAAACGTCTGTAGCAAAACAGACCTACACAACACTATTCAAAATTACCCATATAATCGATATAATCAAACAGCCGGCACTATTAGCAAATGAACAACACTAACAGCTGTAACAACTAGAAAATGTAAACAACAAAGGGGAGTAGCTCAATATCAATTACCAAAAAACATATTAATCCACTTTACACTTCCAGATCGGGTCCCGGTACCGGACCCAGTGTACCCGCCCTACCTGAGACGATCACCTGATCTCGTCTCTCTTTTTTTGGCCACTAGATGGCCTGCATCAACCCGTGTCGGCTGTCATGTCCCCTTTCCCCATCACTTGATATTTAGCCGGACATTGTTTTCCTTCAATATGTGCATATAATTGGTTGCGTTTCTTATAGTTATTTACAATCAATATCTCTTATTTCATTTATCTTCACAGGATATTTCCAAACTTCTATTTATGGTTTCATGCAAGTGGACACTTCTTTTCAACTTCAACAATGGCGTAAATTTATTTGCATCATCTCATACTCATATCTCAACGTTCATTATATAATGTCATGCTAATGGACATCTTTCTCACTTCAACAGGTACACATAATTATTTGCATTATCTATAGTTATTAACAATTGATGATTTTCTAAAATTTTATTGAAAGCTGAACAACACAAAGAAAGGACGTCACCGTTGGGAACAACGTGGGACAACAAATGTTATAAATATTAAATTGAGCGATTGGCTCCCCACACGTTCGCGCACGTATACATATATGTGCCACCACGCTGGAAAAAAATGGTATGTTGGAAAGAAGCTTATATAAAAAACGATATTCGTAGGAATTAAATCGCTTAAATTCTCTTAGCCTACCTAAAGAGCTCTCTGGGGCGCTAAGGGCGATGGAAATAAATGATTTTATTGTATATTCAGTATAATTTGCTTAGCTGCCTCGAGTAGTTTGCAGAGACATTAAAGGCAGCTATCCTAAAAGGGCAGTTAACTTAATTTATTTTTTTATCCTAAAAGTGAATCGATTTCATAGTAACCACTATTTTTTTTAAGTAGTACTGAATTCTATTTAACATTACTAAGTTTAATAAATTTATTTGATAGTTTTTATTAACTAGATGTATTTATATAAGATTTAATTCAATTTCAATACAGTTTATTGTATACATAAGAAAAACAAATCAAAAATCAGCATAACTGATCATAGATGGCGCAGTTAACTTATATGATATTCATAGAAACTGTCAAAAAATTATTGCCGATAGGAGGCGCTTTAGTGCAAAGGCTGTTAAGTTAAATCACTAACTATACAATGCATAGACATGTCAAACAGCGGAATAATCGGATGCCGATAAATCGTCAACGATTGAGCCCCATTAGTGTCCGCAAACAGCGGAATAATCGGATGCCGATAAATCGTCAACGACTGAGCCCCATTAGTGTCCGCAACCATTTTAGTGTGCCCAGACAAAGTAAGACTGCTGAGAGTGGCAGCCGAACGCCGGCCTCGAAAGCCGAACGTTCAGTATGAAGCCGCATCTCGCTCAGCGCATAACGTCGCTGCGGCTGATGCCTTTTCATAATATATATATGTTAGTTTTTAATTCCTTACATCCCAAAAACATACATGTGTGTGTATGCATGTGCAGAGTGTGCCTCGCTCTCACTTATTGATTTGCGCACTTGTGTGCATCTCCTTCTCCCTGCATAGCTTCTCAAAAACCCCGAGATCTACAAACACACATATGTTTGTGTTATGTGGATGTGCGCACAAGTAGATCGCGGCGTTTGTCGCGAGCCAGAGATTTTTTCTTCAATTGTGTGCCCTTTGTGCCTGTGGCACACACATTCAAATTCTCTATCATGTATTTCATCGTCCAGTCAGGCATAATTAGAAGAATCTGATATATTTATATTTATTAGAAACTTAAATGACCTAAATGATATATTTATATATTATATTTTATTTTTTTTTGTTTACTGTGGGGACCAATTTTACTTAAAATTAAAAAAAAAAACGAAGTCGTATTTCTGCAAGGGTAATTCTTCGTCGGCTTGTCGAATAATTTAAGAAAAGACCAAAAATTGAAAATGTTCAATTTTTTCAACTTGCTACTATGTGTGAACAGGCAACGAAAACAGGTGAACCGCACTTGCCGCTCGTTTGCACTTTGATATGGAAAAAATGCAAGTGATCTTTTAATGTATTTTTCGACATTGTAAACATTTTGGGTTAAAGGGTATTATGGCAGGCAATAAACGATCAGAATGTCCAGCATCCATTTGTCCATTTGTTCCCATGCATGCCAAAAAAAAGACCGTGCCTGCCGCCCAAATTTACGCACCCATTGATGAAAATATCTCTGTCTCACGACAAACCCTTGATCGGCTCATTCGCACACATTTGTGTGTGTGTGTTTGTGGGTCTGTGTCTGTGTAGAGCTCGAAATTCAAAAATGCCAAAAACTTAAAATTTGGTCAAATTTGCATCGGGCAGGCAGGCAGGCAACCAACACGCACACAAGCGCATAAATGCTTCTATCCATATAGAAAAGTGTTTAAGTGTGTGTGCTTGGCAGGCCCAAAGAGTTATCATGCACTTATGCCAACGTTCAGGTACCCTTACCCTTACAACAATCATGGAAAATAGGAGTTTTGCACATGAACAGGCCAAACCCTTTAATAATGTCACCCAACTGCTTACTCGAAAGAGTGTGCGTGTGCACAAGTAGCAAGTTGAAAAAATTAAACATTTAAAATTTTTGGTCTTTTCTTAAATTATTCGACAAGACGACGAAGAATTACCCTTGCAGAAATACGACTTAGTTTTTTTTTTTAATTTTAAGCAAAATTGGTCCCCACAGTAAACAAAAATATTAGAATATATAATATTAATATTTCATTTGGGTCATTTAAGTTTTTATTAAATATAAATATATCAGATTCTTCTCATTATGCCTGACTGGACGAAGAAATACATTAAAGAGCATTTGAATATGTATGCCACAGGCACAAAGGGCAGACAATTGAAGAAAAAATCTCTGGATCGCGACAAACGCCGCGATCTACTTGTGCGCACATCCACATAACTCAAACATATGTGTGTTTGTAGATCTCGGGGTTTTTGAGAAGCTATGCAGGGAGAAGGAGATGCACACAAGTGCGCAAATCAATAAGTGAGAGCGAGACACACATATGTATGGTTTTGGGATGTAAGGAATTAAAAACTAACATATATATATTATGAAAAGGCATCAGCCGCAGCGACGTTATGCGCTGAGCGAGATGCGGCTTCATACTGAACGTTCGGCTTTCGAGGCCGGCGTTCGGCTGCCACTCTCAGCTGTCTTACTTTGTCTGGGCACACTAAAATGGTTGCGGACACTAATGGGGCTCATGACATGTCTATGCATTGTATAGTTAGTAGTTAAATGCACTTAACGTAATTAATTTCGTACAAAATTAGCTCTTATTACAGCGAAAAGAAAATTTCAGGCAGCTATCTTACCGATGCAGCTAATTATCGAGGCAGCAAAGCAAATTATACTGTATATATGTATGGATCGTGAGGAATCGAAATTACTTCATTTTTTTTTCTTTTCTTAGATGGCAGGTAATAGCTATAGATTGCATATATGAGCGTATGTATACATAAGGCCAACAAACAAAACTAAATTTAATAATTTAAAAATCTTTTCTCATTCAGGGGTCTCAAATATGAGTCTGCTTCTGCCTTTGCCTGTTGATCGGGGCGAGGCTGGGCGTTATGGAACGGACTCATTCGGATGATGTGGGCGTGATCTCGCCCGTGGCCGCTTCTTGGCCTGTCCTTCTGGATAGCGTCAGTAACACGTACGCCGAGGGTATGGCTGAGGTGCGCCGCTGAGCCGAAACTTGGACTAGGGGTTAAACTGTTAGTCCTCTCTGGTCCGAGAGCTGGTCCCTTTGTTGCCGGAACCGTGGGTCGTTTATTTTATGAGTTGACTTATTGTAAGCTTAACGCTTTTTTTTTTTTACAAATTTTGTACATTTTGGCACAATGTTTAATTTCAAGTTGCATTATTAAACAACAGCAACATTTATCGTATTCGTTTTGTACGCTTCGGCTTAGCTGGCCGGCTAGAAACTTTCTTTGGAATCTTTAGTGCGGGACCGACATGCAAAAAGAAAAAACTTTAAACTAGCTTCGAGCACAGCACGCCCGCCGTTGACCGCTGACAAAATTGAACTCCCTGCTGTACATTTGCGCAGCAACATCATCGGTGACGAGTTTCGGCACACGCATACATATACGAGGCGGGCACCGTTGCTGTCCATCTGCACAGCTACACTCTAGGGTCAACGGCCCAGCTGTAGGCCAAGGGCATTAACAAGGGCACCCGATCCGCTCTCCTCCTAATCTCTCAATGAGCGAATCGGTTGGCCAATGATGATCGCTCAATGGCGTTATCCCTCCCAGCGCAGTGAATCGCAAGCCGGGCGTTGCCGCTTTTCAATTAATTGAGCACCGCTGTGTGCCCGGTTTCACCCCCGCTACTCTGCTCATACGACAAAAAGATATCGGCGTGGCCGATAATAAAGAAAACAACCAACTAGGCAAACTATCGATGCTGCCAATAAAGTCAAATGCAACAAACAGGATTTCGTTATCTATTTTTATCGCTTGCTTCCAAACGAGGAAAGTAATCGATTATCGGAAGCAAACTCTAACTCCTTCTGCCTGTTATGTTCTTTCAATTGTACATAAGCATTATACCCCTTTTATCTATTTACTGTTGTCTTTTACTTTCGCGGAAAACGATCTATTGCTGAAAATTTCATCAAGATCGGTTATTAAACACTGGAGTCATTAAAGAAAACCTATGGGTTATATATACATATGGGCAGGTCAGGTGTTTGCGGCAGCTAGCGAAAATATCATGAATTTCTCTATATGTATGTACATGTGCACATATACACACACATGCATACACATAAATAAAATTACAATTGCGATTGTGTTCAATACTAAGCTCTGTGTAGGTGCTTCTATTTAAATTCAGTTTTATTCATTGAAACTCATTTCTTGGTATAGTTGTGGAGTATAAGGCGGTGACAAGGATGAATGGAGTTGCAAGTTCGAGTCCGCTACGGGGGAGCAACTTTAAAAAAAAATGTTGGAAATGCTTTCATCTGGCGTGTGAGTTTTCGCACGACATGCCTGCCGACTGGTTATTCGTTCTCCAAAAGCCAGACGAATGAATGCCGAAGTCGCGGCGCTTGCTGATGCGCTGACACGAGCAACGAAGTTAGTCGCCAGCCTGCCTTCAGCAAAGCTGGTCGATGGTGCTTTGCGTCGCTTTTTTTTCGAAGTACATTGAGCAAAAAGTTTTCAACTTACGATCGACGCAAAGTACTTCTGCTTTATCCATGAAATGCATGCTTTATTTAAATGATACATTACCCTAGATACTAACTATAAATTTTGCAGAAAAAATTAAGAATAAAATAATTTTTTTACAAGGCGCTAATTGTGCAATAACTTTGTTAAGAAAATATCACACATAGATTTATTTCACTTTTGTCTTTGGACAGTGTATGCTCGAGAAAAGTTCTTGTTCAGCCAATGGCGTGCAAGCACCTATGTTTGTATGTGTGAATTACGCATGCATAACTACATCAAAATATGTATGTATGTATATGTATATGTGTTGTTATTCACTGCCTTGGCTTTGGCTGGTGGAGAAATAAATTTTGGTTTCTAGCGCTGATCATGCACGACCTATTCCAAATTTGTATTCACATATGAATGCATGTTGTGTACTCAGGGCTTTAAAGTCGATGCAAATATTTATATAATTTCTATAAATTAACTTATTAATTAATTATTTTTAAGAAATAAAAGAAATGAAAGAAGAGCGCAAATTTTGTGTTTTCAAAGATTCATTTTATCAATTATTTTTATGTTTAAATAATTTTTTACTCTGCCGGTCGAACTAGCTACCGACGTATTTAATTTACCCTATTTGTATTGTTTGGCACTCTTTTATTTTTTAATAAAATAGAAATAATAATAAATAATTAATCATTTAATTTAAAGATATTATATAAAGAAATTAATTTAAAGAAAATATAAAGAAATTATATAAAATTATATAGAGGTGACCTCAGTACACAGCATGCATTCGTTTGTGAATACAAATTTGGGATAGGTGCATGATCAGCGCTAGAAAACTAACAAAATTGATTTCTTTGCTAGCTAAAGCCAGAGCTGTGAATAACAACACATTCAAATATGCTGTTATGTATGTATACTAACACACATACAAACATAATTGCTTGAACGGCTCTCATAGAGCCGAAGCGCAGAATACATTCTATTTTTAGCTTTTTGCTCTTTCGGCTGTGAGAGCGATATGATACTGATTTCGTTTTCGTTCTCAAATTTCAAAAAAGCAAGTTGCATAGTAGCATTTTGTTGTATGGCGTTACTCATCTTAGTGTTTATATTGTCTTTGGTCTAGGGTATCCCCCAGTCGGGCGCTTGCAACTAGAGCACTCTTGCTTTAATTCAAATTAGATAATGTGAGTGTTTTAAATTAATTCAAACAGAAGTGTTTTCTCTTGCTTGTATCTGGGCTGTAAGGAATTCAAGACAAACATACGTATATATATCCAGCCGTTGCGTTATGGCTAGCGAAAGGTGCGTGCTTACTCTCTCCACTTGCTCTTGAGAGTCCATGAGTCCTTGTCCCTATTCGTCTTCGCTGGTCGTTCCCTGGATAAAAGGTTTTAATTGCGCAATATTGGCCACTCTTCTTGCGCTCGCCGGACCTTACCCTTAGCGGCCATGGACAATTGGTGCTGCGTAATAGGAATATCGAGTCCAACCAAGGTCGCCATTCTCCACTCAGCAAGTTGTAGTGCCCGCCTTAATCCTTTGAATCACGTTGCAGATTGCTGTAGACGAAATTAAAAATGTACCTCAATTTAACCGTCCTTTCCCTGGAGTCGAATGTACTAGTTGCAGACCCCGGGACAACCAGATTGAATAATGCACGCTGTTCTCTGTTCTGCATGGGAAAGGCGGGACTGAACCCAGTCAAATTCGCCACATTGGAGTTGACCGCTGGCGATATCGTCCCACGACCTCTGATGGCCCTCGACAAAGTACGCTATCATGGTCTTAAACGTCCTCTTGGTCCTCTCAGTTGGATTCTCTTGGGGATAGTAGGCAACAGTGAATTGGACTTGTACCCCAAGTATTTATTTATTTATTTTTATTTATTTATTTATTTATAAATGGTCGACAAGACGAGTGCCATCCTAATAATTTTGAACATTATACATACATTGTAAGATTTAAATGCTAAAAGCCTAGTTAGAATACACAATTTTCTAATAGCATCACCGACCGATGGAGGTGTTTTATTTGCCCATCCGGCCAGCTATGCCCCTTTTCACAGGAAATTTTGTCCTTGACCTACATCTAAAAAGAAGGGTGTTAGTAGAGAAATTATGGTCTATAGAAAAATTTAAAATAATCTAAATTTACTATATTAATTATTAAAATATAATAAATAGGAAAAAAGAAAGTAAGAAGTTGTTAGCAAAGTTATGAAATGTATGCTAGAAATATAGAGTGTTAAATCATGGATAAAGAGATAGTAATGGGAAATCACCGAAGGAATTAGGAAGGACCTAAAAAGTCGCCCGGTCCCCCAAATGTCCGATCTCCTTGATATAGTCGGAGAACTTGACAGGTTCCCCGGCGATCCTGGCACCCATACTCGATACCCCTTTTCAGGGGGTCTCGACCACCACTGTTTGCTGGCAAGTCTCTGGAGGGTGCCTTGATAGTGCATCAGCCACAATATTGAACTTCCTACTCGCACAGGCTATCACTCGTTCCAGCCCCTCCATCGGCTGCGTCAGCACTGCACCGAGCCCATGTTCACTCTCGTCAGTACGCAAGACGAACCTAGCGGAAAAGTCGGGACAAGCTAACAGAGAGGCGATCTTCAAGCTGTCCTTCAATTGACGCAATGCCTTCTCTTGTTCCCCACCCCATGACAATTTCTGACCCTCCTTCAGAAGTGACGTCAGCGGCTGTACCTGAACCGTGAAGTTAGGCACGAAACGCTCGAACCACGAGGCCATCCCGAGACACTATCGCAACTCCTTACAGTTTGTCGCCTTCACCTTCTTCGGACCGGTTCGTATCTCCTTCCCGCTACACGTGCTCAATGTAGACTAGCCGCTGCCTGAAGAAGCTACACTTCTTCCTGTTCAACCTTAGGTTCGCTGCCCTCAGCCGGCGGAACACCCCCCACAGATTCTCGACATGTCGCTCTGGCGACGCCCTATCACCACAATGTCGTCTAGATGTACGAACGCATACGGCTCCACTTCCGGCCGTATTATTATGTCAAGTGTCCGCTGTAAGATAGCAGATGTCGAATGTAGGCCAAATGGCATCACCCGCCATTGTAACAAACTTGTTACGGGCACCGTAAACGCCGTACATTCCCTTGTAACATACAAGTTAAATTGTAGCCGTGCAGATGTTGATGAATGCATGTTCGGTGGAGTACGCGCTGGATCCGGCTCATCTTCGTCGGCAATATGGGCTGTGGGTCAAAGGGGCTGAATTCTACTTCTAAAAGGTGCGATCTACTACTAAAACTAAAACAAAGGGTTGACGAAAGGCATAACCTACTAAGGCATAGCGGAAATTCAAGTGACAAGCGCCACTACAAGTCTATCGGCCAAAATCACGCTTGTGGTAACAACAAGCGGGATCAGTGCTTGGAACTAAAGCTATCTATTGTTTTATATCCTTTGCGTGATATTTTCCTATTAGTTTGCCCTGAAGGTCTTCTAGTTCGTAATAACTGTTTCATAACTTACGCCTGATTCGGGCTTTTACAAAAGTGGGAGCTAACTTAGCATTAAATCCTTTAGCAAAACTGCTCTGCTGGAAATTTCGGCGGAATACTTCCTGATTCACTGCAAAGGTCACCTCTCGACTTCGTACATTATAGACTTTTTTGTTGTGCGCATGCTGATGTCGCATCAAAAAAATCGTCCCTGTTAAAACAAACAGAACGGTCTTCTAACAAATTCAAGGCTCGTAACAGCCTATATGTAGAGCCATTAGATATTTTGATCAAAAGCTAATCGATAAGGGGTATTATTTACGGCGGTGTGCAAACTGGATCGTAATGAACAGAATATCTTGCTGATATTCTCATCCCAGGTTGACTGACTACCACTAATATATGCTTTAATCGCAGAAATCACCGACCGATTCACACGCTCTGAGACATTTGCTTGTGGAGCATACACCGCTGGATATGAGTGATGTATACCATACTTTAACAACAAATTGTTAAACGTATGTGACTTGAACTGTACACCATTATCGGATACTATGGTCTCTGGTACCCCGAAGCAGTGAATTAAGTCCTCTTCCAAGAACTGCATGATTGCGTCAACACTGAACTTTTTAACTGCTTTAAAAAATGGAAATTTTGTAACTTGTACTTGGACCTTGGGAAGGGACCCAAGTAATCAATGTATAGCTTCTGAAAGAAACGGTAACTTTCGCCGGTTTTCGCCAACTTTGGTCTAAGCACTTTATTGGGACTTTTGGTGGTTTTGCAAATCGCGCATTGGTTGACATATTCTCGTACATCAGATACCAAATTTGGCCAGTAAAAATAGCGGCAAATTCTTTCAAGTGTTTTGTTAATACCGTCATGCGGGGATAAAGGGTCGTCATGGGACCTTTTTAATGTTATTGGAACTAGTTCTCGTGGAAGCTACAATTTCCAAACACAATCATCTGCTATTTTGTCTATAGTTGCATGTTCGGTTCGTTGGTAGACCAACCCGTCAAGGACTTTGACATCGGGCATTCGAGATTGGTTGCCTTCAACTTTAGCCTTCAAATCTTGATAAGCCTGAGTTTGAAAATGAGGCGACTGTAGATTTACTAATTGATACATATCTAGTCCTGACAAGTCGTCAGTATGGGTTCTGGAAAGTGCATCTGGGACAATGTTTTTATTGCCTTTGCGATGCTGGATGGAAAATGTGTAACCCTGCAACTTTAAAGCCCATCTGGCTAATCGGCTACTGAGGTCAGTCTGCGCCATGAACCACTTCAGCGACGCATGATCTGTAATCACGGTGAAAGTATGCCCTTCAATATAAGGTCGAAATTTCTGAATACTAAGTATTGCAGCCAAGCACTCTTTCTCCGTGACAGAGTAATTCCTTTGGCACGGATCGAGCTTGCGAGACATATAAGAAATGAGAACCTCACCATCTTCGTCATTAATTTGCATGAGGACACCATCAACACCGGTGTGGCTGGCATCGCAATGTATATAAAATGGTAAATTAAGGTAGGTGTGTATAGGACAGGTGCTTTGCACATTTCCGCTTTCAGCGCTTGAAAAGCCTGCTCGGCTGCCTGCGGCCACTCAAACTTACGCTTCTGTTTGAGCAGATCGTTTAAAGGAGTAGCTATATCGGCAAAGTTGTGAATGAATTTTTGATACCATCCAGTCATGCCTAAAAATCGACGAAGCTGCTTAACGGACTGAGGAGCGGGATAAGTTGAAATAGCGGTTATCTTGTCCGCATCCATAGTGATCGTCCCGTGGCCGACCACATGACCTAAATAATGAACTTCCTTAACACAAAACTTGCTTTTCTGAACGTTTTTGGTCAAACCAGCTTTGGTTAAGCTTGAGGCGATCTCTTTAAGCACCCATACCTGGCGTTCAAAGGAATCGGATATTATTAAAAGTACATCTAAATAGATAAACCTTCGTTTTTTAAAACAACAGGAATTATTCTGTCCATCAACTTGGACATTATTAAGGGAGCATTTGTAAGACCAAACGGCATTATCGTAAACTGAAAAAGTGCTCTACCTGGGACAGTAAAGGCGGTCTTATCACGTGA
>NW_026997698.1:0-61848 GCF_035044405.1 Drosophila montana
TTCCTGTCAGGCTTAACACAGACACAGTCAAATAAAGTGAGAAGGATGATACATGAGTATAATCCGAAGAAAAGCGTAAACTGTCCCGTAGAAATGAAGATTGTGTTAACGGATGAGATACCAGTTTACCAGCATCCGAGGCGCTTAGCGCTCAGTGAGCAGAAAGATGTAGTCGATCAAGTTGAAGAGTCGCTTGCGGAGAAGATTATAAAGCCCAGTACATCCGAATATGCTTCGCCCATTGTTCTGGTAGATAAGAAAAACGGGAAAAAGCGGCTATGTTGCGATTATCGCAAATTGAATGAAAAGATAGTACGTGATAATTTTCCGATGGTGCAAATGGACAGTGTCGTTGAGAAGTTGCAGGGAGCACTGATTTTTACTTAGTTGGATTTGACGAATGGATATTTCCACGTACCAGTAGAAGCACAATCACAGAAATATACATCTTTTGTAACGCAGAAAGGGCAGTATGAGTTTTTGAATGTACCATTTGGTATCTCAAACTCACCTGCAGTATTTACGAGATTTATTATGTCTGTTATGCGTGAGCTAATAAACAATGATGCAGTCGTGTACATGGATGATATCGTCATCCCATGCATAGAAGGAAGGCTTACAAAAGTTACAGAGAGTTCTTGAAGTGGCAGTAAAAAATGCTTGCGTATTAATTGGAGCAAATGCCAGATTTTACAAAAGAAGTTACATTTTTTAGGGTACACATTGGAAAACGGTACTATTAGTCCAAGTGAGGAGAAAACGCAGGCAGTAGCCAATTTTCCAATACCCCGTCATAAAAAGGTGTTCAAAGTTTTCTTGGCTTGACTTCGTATTTTAGGAAATTTATCGAGGGATATGCAGTAATTAAAAAGCCGTTGTCAGACATGTGGACCAGTGGACCAGTTATTATGTTGTATAAACCTAAATTGGCTACAAAAATTCATACAGATGCATCTAAGTTTGGGTTTGGGGCTGTATTATTGCAGAGAAACTTAGAAGATCGCTTGTTGCATCCTGTAATGTACATGAGTCGTAAAACAAAGCCTCGCGAGGAAAAGTATCACTCGTACGAACTCGAAGTGCTTGCAGTCATAGGAGCTTTGACAAAATGGCGAGTTTATCTCTTGGGAACGAAATTTAAGATCGTAACCGATTGCAATGCGTTCGCCATGACGATGAAAAAGTAGGAAGTGCCGTTGATAGTAGCCCGATCGGCGATGTTTCTACAAGACTTTGATTACGCAATAGAACACCGCTCAGGTACGAAAATGAGGGATGTAGATGCATTAAGCAGAACAGCTTGATTCGTTCTGACTGACAGTGTGATGCATCGGTGTGCGATAGATAAGGGAGATATAATAACATTTTAGTTAATGTCGATGGATTTTTAATGTCTGGTTATATCCAACCCGCAGTACAGGATCCGAAGAAGTTATAACTTATTTAGAGCGACAGGCTATTAATTTTGGTAACCCATATAGGATTGTGTCAGACAGAGGTCCGGCGTTTACAGCGAATCTTTTCAAAGATTACTGCGACAAGCATATGATACAGCATTTGCTGATAACCACAGGTGTTCCACGCGGTAACGGACAAGTCGAGCGAATGCGCAAAACTGTAGTGCCCATGTTGACAAAACTAAGTTTAGAGACCCCCTGTTCTTGGTACAAGCACGTAGGTAGAGTTAAACAGCTAATTAACAACACAGAGTCGAGAAGTACAAAGATTACTACGTTCAAAATCTTGACAGGTTGTGACATGCGTTGTTCAGAAAATCCGGAGCTCAAAGAGTTGGTGCAGTCTTTTATAGATGAGTTGGAGGACGAACGTCAACGATTAAGAAAGCAGGCTAGGGAAAATATAAAGGTATTGCAAGATGAGAATAAACGAGCATTTGATTTGAATAGAAAGGTAGAAAAGCTACAAGAGAGAGTAAACGGTCAGAGCGTCCGCTCTGAGAGAAATCGATCAGAGAGTCAGTCGATGCCGATTTCTCGTAGGCTAAACACGCAGGAGTGATTCGTAAAAGTCTTAAGTTTATACAAATAATTACATATGTACAGTATTATTAATTAAATAGCATTATAAGCTACAACTATCAAAATAATAATAAATAAACATTAAAATAATACAACGTCGTCTCAGAGTTGTTCATCACTGAAAACTGGAGACCACATTTTTGGGGGCTCAACCGAGATTGTTGAATTAGTTAATACCCATATGCTAAAATTGTGTAAATTGTGCGGTGCTGTAGTGGACTAGTTCTGCTGTTGAACTTTTGCGATTTTCAAAGTTGAAAAGTAAAACTTGGTTGCTGAAAGAATTAAAGCGTTGTAAGGAAAATTCAGCTCAAGTGCGACTGAGAAAGCAACAGGCAACAATGGTGAATTGCCTAGGATTGTGAAATTCAGCAGAACGAAACGATTCAAACGACAACGAAGAAGGCGATCAAAGAGAGACGAATCTTGTTAACGAAAGAGACACGGCAACTTGTGTGTATACAGACAACGCAAGTGAGAGGCTGGTGCGTTCGTGCTGTGGAGCAAGGACAGGCGTGTATCGAAGACGATAGAGACCGGTCGCTGGTGTTGTGAAATCAGAAGAAGAAACAACGAGAGCAGACATTCAAAAGCTAGTGCTGTGCACGGAATCAGAAGAAGAAACAACGAGAGCAGAAATTGAAAAGCTGTGTGGCAGTTAAATGAACGAGTGAATTCAACACAAGCAGCTGTGGTCAATATCTGGTGGGTCAAGCAAGACGAGAAGAGCGGTATGGAGTTTTGTATTGGTGTTCGTGAGTAGAAAGAAAAGAAAAATAATTACCAAAGGCAAAACGAAAATAATTCGTAAGTATCGGCGAGACGAAGTTAAGGAGACTACCGAAAATTAATTTTATACTTGTCATTAACATACTGTTAAGTAACATTGGTATTTCGATACACATTTATGTTAAATATAGTTTGATACAGTTTCAAGGAATAAGTTGTGAGCAATAGTTTAGAAACATTTAATTTAATTTGCAAACATTTTCAATACATTTAAATTAAAGAATTAAGTTGTAAAATGAGTAGAGACGTGGCGAAAGTGCGTATTAAACTGACAGAGCTAGGCCTTGGTGCAAGTGGTAGAAAAGCGGAATTGCAAAATAGGCTGATTGCTCACTATGGACTTCCAGTTAATAATGATCAAGGAAACAGTGCTGAGGGAGATGAGGATTCATTTACAACGGTGAACGATAATGTATCGAATCAGGATAGAAATCCGAGTAATGTAGGTCAGAACCGTCAAACAGAAACTCCGCGTTTGGCTAGGTCATGGTTCACTTTGAAGGATGTCGAAGGTAGTGTCACACAATTCTCTGGAACTGGAGGAATGTGCACTTACGGTAGAGTTGAGCCAGTTGCTGTTGTTGCCAAATTATTTATACGCAGCCAACGAGATATTTACGATTGGTGTTCTTTAAAAGTTGCATTGTGCGATGAGTTTGGTGTTAGGCTATCATCGGCAGAAATACATCGTAGGCTAAGTAAGCGTCAGCAGAAGAAGATCGAAACACTGCATGAATATTTGTATGCGCTGATGGAGATAGCGAAGCCGATAGATTTGGAAGCGGAAAGTTTAATAGAATATTTCATAGATGGAATACCGGATACCAGAGCAAATAAAGCTCTCTTGTACCAAGCCAAAAATATGAGGCAGTTGAAGATGCAGATTGAAGGGTACCAAAAGAGAGAGGGCCTTTAAAGCAAGTAGATAAAAATAGCTCGCAGGTCGGCAAAAATGAGAACGTCGCAGGGAAAAGATCGCGACAAGTTTCTACAAGACTTTGATTACGAAATAGAACACCGCTCAGGTACGAAAATGAGGGATGTAGATGCATTAAGCAGAACAGCTTGATTCGTTCTGACTGACAGTGTGATGCATCGGTGTGCGATAGATAAGGGAGATATAATAACATTTTAGTTAATGTCGATGGATTTTTAAAGTATGTCTGGTTATATCCAACCCGCAGTACAGGAGCCGAAGAAGTTATAACTTGTTTAGAGCGACAGGCTATTAATTTTGGTAACCCATATAGGATTGTGTCAGACAGAGGTCCGGCGTTTACAGCGAATCTTTTCAAAGATTACTGCGACAAGCATATGATACAGCATTTGCTGATAACCACAGGTGTTCCACGCGGTAACGGACAAGTCGAGCGAATGCACAAAACTGTAGTGCCCATGTTGACAAAACTTAGTTCAGAGACCCCCTGTTCTTGGTACAAGCACGTAGGTAGAGTACAACAGCTAATTAACAACACAGAGTCGAGAAGTACAAAGATTACTACGTTCAAAATCTTGACAGGTTGTGACATTCGTTGTTCAGAATATCCGGAGCTCAAAGAGTTGGTGCAGTCTTTTATAGATGAGTTGGAGGACGAACGTGAACGATTAAGAATACAGGCTAGGGAAAATATAAAGGTATTGCAAGCTGAGAATAAACGAGCATTTGATTTGAATAGAAAGGTAGAAAAGCTATACAAGATAGACGACTTGGTTGCGATTAAGCGTATTCAGTAGTGTAGGGTTGAAGTTGAAGGGAGAATATCTTGATCCGTACAAAGTGATAAAGATACACAAACATGGCAGATATGATGTAGAGAAAGTAGGTGATGGAGAAGGTCCTTGTAAAACGTCTACGGTAGCAGAATTCATGAAAGAATTCGGGACGAATTCCATGTCAGGAGGGCCGAATGTGGGATTCGGGAAAGTTCCAGAAGAGCAAGTATCCGAGCGAGCAACGCGTAGTGGTCGCCGTTATTAAACGACGACAACAATAGAGAGCCAGAAAGCTACAAGAGAGAGCAAACGGTCAGAGTGTCCGCTCTGAGAGAGATCGATCAGATTTCTCGATGCCGATTTCTCGTAGGCTAAACACGCAGGAGTGATTCGTAAAAGTCTTAAGTTTACACAAAAAATTACATATTTACAGTATTATTATTTAAATAGCATTATAAGCTACAACTATCAAAATAATAATAAATAAACATTAAAATAATACAACGTCGTCTCAGAATTGTTCATCACTGAAAACTGGAGACCACATTTTTGGGGGCTCAACCGAGATTGTTGAATTAGTTAATATGCTAAAATTGTGTAAATTGTGCGGTGCTATAGTGGACTAGTTCTGCTGTTGAACTTTTGCGATTTTCAAAGTTGAAAAGTAAAACTTGGTTGCTGAAAGAATTAAAGCGTTGTAAGGAAAATTCGGCTCAAGTGCGACTAGAAAGCAACAGTGAATTGCCTAGGATTGTGAAATTCAGCAGAACGAAACGACAACGAAGAAGGCGATAAAAGAGAGACGAATCTTGTTAACGAAAGAGACACGGCAACTTGTGTGTATACAGACAACGCAGGTGAGAGGCTGGTGCGTTCGTGCTGTGGAGCAAGGACAGGCGTGTATCGAAGACGATAGAGACCGGTCGCTGGTGTTGTCAAATCAGAAGAAGAAACAACGAGAGCAGACATTCAAAAGCTGGTGCTGTGCACGGAATCAGAAGAAGAAACAACGAGAGCAGAAATTGAAAAGCTGTGTGGCAGTTAAATGAACGAGTGAATTCAACACAAGCAGCTGTGGTCAATATCTGGTGGGTCAAGCAAGACGAGAAGAGCGGTCTGGAGTTTTGTATTGGTGTTCGTGAGTAGAAAGAAATGAAAAATAATTACCAAAGGTAAAACGAAAATAATTCGTAAGTATCGGCGAGACGAAGTTAAGGAGACTACCGAAAATTAATTTTATACTTGTCATTAACATACTGTTAAGTAACATTGGTATTTCGATACACATTTATGTTAAATATAGTTTGATACAGTTTCAAGGAATAAGTTGTGAGCAATAGTTTAAAAACATTTAGAAACATTTAATTTGCAAACATTTTCAATACATTTAAATTAAAGAATTAAGTTGTAAAATGAGTAGAGACGTGGCGGAAGTGCGTATTAAACTGATAGAGCTAGGCCTTGGTGCAAGTGGTAGAAAAGCGGAATTGCAAAATAGGCTGATTGCTCACTATGGACTTCCAGTTAATTATGATCAAGGAAACAGTGCTGAGGGAGATGAGGATTCATTTACAACGGTGAACGATAATGTATCGAATCAGGATAGAATTCCTAGTAATGTATGTCAGAACCGTCAAACAGAAACTCCGCGTTTGGCTAGGTCATGGTTCACTTTGAAGGATGTCGAAGGTAGTGTCACACAATTCTCTGGGTCGAACACCCCAGACATAAATCACTGGATTGAAGAACTGGAGGAATGTGCACTTACGGTAGAGTGGAGCCAGCTGCAGTTGTTCATTTATGCAAAGCAGTTGCTCGTTGGTGCGCCCAAGTTATTTATACGCAGCCAACGAGATATTTACGATTGGTGTACTTTAAAAGTTGCATTGTGCGATGAGTTTGGTGTTAGGCTATCATCGGCAGAAATACATCGTAGGCTTAGTAAGCGTCAGCAGAAGAAGATCGAAACACTGCATGAATATTTGTATGCGCTGATGGAGATAGCGAAGCCGATAGATTTGGAAGCGGAAAGTTTAATAGAATATTTCATAGATGGAATACCGTATACCAGAGCAAATGAAGCTCTCTTGTAACAAGCCAGAAATATGAGGCAGTTGAAGATGCAGATTGAAGGAAACCAAAAGAGAGAGGGCCTTTAAAGCAAGTAGATAAAAATAGATCGCAGGTCGGCAAAAATGAGAAATGAAAAAGGAGAACGTCGCAGGGAAAAGATCGTCACAAGTAATAAAATGATTCAAGTGTGGTGATCTATCACATTTACGCAATGACTGTCCGCAAATTGAATTCCGTAGCAATCAACCAGGGCATAGAGCAGCTCAGTGCAAAATAGACGGGCATATATAGCAAGAAAAGGGAACAAATCTTGTTCAGGATGAGGGCAAAATAAAGCCAGCAAGCTTGTTTACCCCTTCCGGGCTAGAACTGAAGTCTGTTGTTCTTACAAAGGTAGTTTTTAGAGGAATTGTGGATACAGGAGCAGATTGTGTTTGCTATGCCGGAATGTTTTTGCAAAATTAGGAGTTGACAATTTATCGGGTCGTGAGAAATGTTTGACAGTTTCATGTTATTTTCGATGAAGACGCTATTTTGGGCAGAACGATTCTTGAAACTATCGATATGAAAGTGACAAAATAGGGAACAGAGTTTGTACGCAGGGTAGCCAGTGAAAGTGAATTCAGGAATCAAAGCTATGGTAAACAGAAAGCCCAGGGCTCATGCGCCGATTTAATTAGTGAATTCAAAAGCCTATGTATGCTGAGCTCAGAGAAAAGTAAGGCAGGTAATGAGGTTTTCCTGTCAGGCTTAACACAGACACAGTCAAATAAAGTGAGAAGGATGATACATGAGTATAATCCGAAGAAAAGCGTAAACTGTCCCGTAGAAATGAAGATTGTGTTAACGGATGAGATACCAGTTTACCAGCATCCGAGGCGCTTAGCGCTCAGTGAGCAGAAAGATGTAGTCGATCAAGTTGAAGAGTCGCTTGCGGAGAAGATTATAAAGCCCAGTACATCCGAATATGCTTCGCCCATTGTTCTGGTAGATAAGAAAAACGGGAAAAAGCGGCTATGTTGCGATTATCGCAAATTGAATGAAAAGATAGTACGTGATAATTTTCCGATGGTGCAAATGGACAGTGTCGTTGAGAAGTTGCAGGGAGCACTGATTTTTACTTAGTTGGATTTGACGAATGGATATTTCCACGTACCAGTAGAAGCACAATCACAGAAATATACATCTTTTGTAACGCAGAAAGGGCAGTATGAGTTTTTGAATGTACCATTTGGTATCTCAAACTCACCTGCAGTATTTACGAGATTTATTATGTCTGTTATGCGTGAGCTAATAAACAATGATGCAGTCGTGTACATGGATGATATCGTCATCCCATGCATAGAAGGAAGGCTTACAAAAGTTACAGAGAGTTCTTGAAGTGGCAGTAAAAAATGCTTGCGTATTAATTGGAGCAAATGCCAGATTTTACAAAAGAAGTTACATTTTTTAGGGTACACATTGGAAAACGGTACTATTAGTCCAAGTGAGGAGAAAACGCAGGCAGTAGCCAATTTTCCAATACCCCGTCATAAAAAGGTGTTCAAAGTTTTCTTGGCTTGACTTCGTATTTTAGGAAATTTATCGAGGGATATGCAGTAATTAAAAAGCCGTTGTCAGACATGTGGACCAGTGGACCAGTTATTATGTTGTATAAACCTAAATTGGCTACAAAAATTCATACAGATGCATCTAAGTTTGGGTTTGGGGCTGTATTATTGCAGAGAAACTTAGAAGATCGCTTGTTGCATCCTGTAATGTACATGAGTCGTAAAACAAAGCCTCGCGAGGAAAAGTATCACTCGTACGAACTCGAAGTGCTTGCAGTCATAGGAGCTTTGACAAAATGGCGAGTTTATCTCTTGGGAACGAAATTTAAGATCGTAACCGATTGCAATGCGTTCGCCATGACGATGAAAAAGTAGGAAGTGCCGTTGATAGTAGCCCGATCGGCGATGTTTCTACAAGACTTTGATTACGCAATAGAACACCGCTCAGGTACGAAAATGAGGGATGTAGATGCATTAAGCAGAACAGCTTGATTCGTTCTGACTGACAGTGTGATGCATCGGTGTGCGATAGATAAGGGAGATATAATAACATTTTAGTTAATGTCGATGGATTTTTAATGTCTGGTTATATCCAACCCGCAGTACAGGATCCGAAGAAGTTATAACTTATTTAGAGCGACAGGCTATTAATTTTGGTAACCCATATAGGATTGTGTCAGACAGAGGTCCGGCGTTTACAGCGAATCTTTTCAAAGATTACTGCGACAAGCATATGATACAGCATTTGCTGATAACCACAGGTGTTCCACGCGGTAACGGACAAGTCGAGCGAATGCACATAACTGTAGTGTTGTTGACAAAACTAAGTTCAGAGACCCCCTGTTCTTGGTACAAGCACGTAGGTAGAGTACAACAGCTAATTAACAACACAGAGTCGAGAAGTACAAAGATTACTACGTTCAAAATCTTGACAAGTTGTGACATGCGTTGTTCAGAAAATCCGGAGCTCAAAGAGTTGGTGCAGTCTTTTATAGATGAGTTGGAGGACGAACGTGAACGTATTGCAAAATGAGAATAAACGAGCATTTAATTTGAATAGAAAGGTAGAAAAGCTATACAAGATAGACGACTTGGTTGCGATTAAGCGTATTCAATATGGAGTAGGGTTGAAATTGAAGGGCGAATATCTTGGTCCGTACAAAGTGATAAAGATACACAAACATGGCAGATATGATGTAGAGAAAGTAGGTGATGGAGAAGGTCCTTGTAAAACGTCTACGGTAGCAGAATTCATGATAGAATTCGGGACGAATTCCATGTCAGGAGGGCCGAATGTGGGATTCGGGAAAGATCCAGAAGAGCAAGTATATAAACGACGACAACAATAGAGAGCCAGAAAGCTACAAGAGAGAGCAAACGGTCACAGCGTCCGCTCTGAGAGAAACCGATCAGAGAGTGAGTCGATGCCGATTTCTCGTAGGCTACACACGCATGAGTGACTCGTTAAAGTCTTTTAAGTTTACACAAAAAATAACATATGTACAGTATTTTTAACTAAATAGCATTATAAGCTACAATTATCAAAATAATAATAAATAAACATTAAAATAATACAACGTCGTCTCAGAGTTGTTCATCACTGAAAACTGGAGACCACATTTTTGGGGGCTCAACCGAGATTGTTGAATTAGTTAGTGTAGTGTAGTGGACTAGTTCTGCTGTTGAACTTTTGCGATTTTCAAAGTTGAAAAGTAAAACTTGGTTGCTGAAAGAATTAAAGCGTTGTAAGGAAAATTCAGCTCAAGTGCGACTGAAAAAGCAACAGAGCGTCTGGTGAAATTTTAGGAATGGTGAATTGCCTAGGATTCTGAAATTCAGCAGAATGAAACGATTCAAACGACAACGAAGAAGGCGATGAAAGAGAGACGAATCTTGTTAACGAAAGCGACACGTCAACTTGAGTGTATACAGACAACGCAAGCGAGAGGCTGGTGCGTTCGAGCCGTGGAGCAAGGACAGGCGTGTATCGAAGGCGATAGAGATCGGTCGCTGGTGTTGTGAAATCAGAAGAAGAAACGACGAGAACAGAAACTGAAAATCTGGTGTTGTGAAATCCTAAGAAGAAACAACGAGAGCAGAAATTCAAAAGCTGGTGCTGTGCACGGAATCGGAAGAAGAAACGACGAGTGCTGAAATTGAAAAGCTGGTGTTGTGCACGGAATCAGAAGAAGAAACAACGAGAGCAGAAATTGAAAGGCTGTGTGGACGAGTGAATTCAACAAAAGCAGCTGTGGTCAATATCTGGTGGGTCAAGCAAGACGAGAAGGGCGGTCTGGAGTTTTGTATTGGTGTTCGTGAGTAGAAAGAAAAGAAAAATAATTACCAAAGGCAAAACGAAAATAATTCGTAAGTATCGGCGAGACGAAGTTAAGGAGACTACCGAAAATTAATTTTATACTTGTCATTAACATACTGTTAAGTAACATTGGTATTTCGATACACATTTATGTTAAATATAGTTTGATACAGTTTCAAGGAATAAGTTGTGAGCAATAGTTTAAAAACATTTAGAAACATTTAATTTGCAAACATTTTCAATACATTTAAATTAAAGAATTAAGTTGTAAAATGAGTAGAGACGTGGCGGAAGTGCGTATTAAACTGATAGAGCTAGGCCTTGGTGCAAGTGGTAGAAAAGCGGAATTGCAAAATAGGCTGATTGCTCACTATGGACTTCCAGTTAATTATGATCAAGGAAACAGTGCTGAGGGAGATGAGGATTCATTTACAACGGTGAACGATAATGTATCGAATCAGGATAGAATTCCTAGTAATGTATGTCAGAACCGTCAAACAGAAACTCCGCGTTTGGCTAGGTCATGGTTCACTTTGAAGGATGTCGAAGGTAGTGTCACACAATTCTCTGGGTCGAACACCCAGACATAAATCACTGGATTGAAGAACTGGAGGAATGTGCACTTACGGTAGAGTGGAGCCAGCTGCAGTTGTTCATTTATGAAAGCAGTTGCTCAGTTGGTGCGCCCAAGTTATTGATACGCAGCCAACAGATGCTTACGATTGGTGTACTTTAAAAGTTGCATTGTGCGATGAGTTTGGTGTTAGGCTATCATCGCAGAATACATCGTAGGCTTAGTAAGGTCACGAAGAAGATCGAAACACTGCATGAATATTTGTATGCGCTGATGGAGATAGCGAAGCCGATAGATTTGGAAGCGGAAAGTTTAATAGAATATTTCATAGATGGAATACCGTATACCAGAGCAAATGAAGCTCTCTTGTAACAAGCCAGAAATATGAGGCAGTTGAAGATGCAGATTGAAGGAAACCAAAAGAGAGAGGGCCTTTAAAGCAAGTAGATAAAAATAGATCGCAGGTCGGCAAAAATGAGAAATGAAAAAGGAGAACGTCGCAGGGAAAAGATCGTCACAAGTAATAAAATGATTCAAGTGTGGTGATCTATCACATTTACGCAATGACTGTCCGCAAATTGAATTCCGTAGCAATCAACCAGGGCATAGAGCAGCTCAGTGCAAAATAGACGGGCTATCATACTAGCAAGAAAAGGGAACAAATCTTGTTCAGGATGAGGGCAAAATAAAGCCAGCAAGCTTGTTTACCCCTTCCGGGCTAGAACTGAAGTCTGTTGTTCTTACAAAGGTAGTTTATAGAGGAATTGTGGATACAGGAGCAGATTGTGTTAGCTATGCCGGAATGTTTTTGCACAATTAGGAGTTGACAATTTATCGGGTCGTGAGAAATGTTTGACAGTTTCATGTTATTTTCGATGAAGACGCTATTTTGGGCAGAACGATTCTTGGAACTATCGATATGAAAGTGACAAAATAGGGAACAGAGTTTGTACGCAGGGTAGCCAGTGAAAGTGAATTCAGGAATCAAAGCTATGGTAAACAGAAAGCCCAGGGCTCATGCGCCGATTTAATTAGTGAATTCAAAAGCCTATGTATGCTGAGCTCAGAGAAAAGTAAGGCAGGTAATGAGGTTTTCCTGTCAGGCTTAACACAGACACAGTCAAATAAAGTGAGAAGGATGATACACGAGTATAATCCGAAGAAAAGCGTAAACTGTCCCGTAGAAATGAAGATTGTGTTAACGGATGAGATACCAGTTTACCAGCATCCGAGGCGCTTAGCGCTCAGTGAGCAGAAAGATGTAGTCGATCAAGTTGAAGAGTCGCTTGCGGAGAAGATTATAAAGCCCAGTACATCCGAATATGCTTCGCCCATTGTTCTGGTAGATAAGAAAAACGGGAAAAGCGGCTATGTTGCGATTATCGCAAATTGAATGAAAAGATAGTGCGTGATAACTTTCCGATGGTGCAAATGGACAGTGTCGTTGAGAAGTTGCAGGGAGCACTGATTTTTACTTAGTTGGATTTGACGAATGGATATTTCCACGTACCAGTAGAGGCACAATCACAGAAATATACATCTTTTGTAACGCAGAAAGGGCAGTATGAGTTTTTGTATGTACCATTTGGTATCTCAAACTCACCTGCAGTATTTACGAGATTTATTATGTCTGTTATGCGTGAGCTAATAAACAATGATGCAGTCGTGTACATGGATGATATCGTCATCCCATGCATAGAAGGAAGGCTTACAAAAGTTACAGAGAGTTCTTGAAGTGGCAGTAAAAAATGCTTGCGTATTAATTGGAGCAAATGCCAGATTTTACAAAAGAAGTTACATTTTTTAGGGTACACATTGGAAAACGGTACTATTAATCCAAGTGAGGAGAAAACGCAGGCAGTAGCCAATTTTCCAATACCCCGTCATAAAAAGGTGTTCAAAGTTTTCTTGGCTTGACTTCGTATTTTAGGAAATTTATCGAGGGATATGCAGTAATTGCTAAGCCGTTGTCAGACATGCTTAGGAAGATTCAAAGTTTGAATTTAAGAGTTACAGCAGTTGGCATTCGAACAGTTAAAAATGGCGTTACCCAGTGGACCAGTTATTATGTTGTATAAACCTAAATTGGCTACAAAAATTCATACAGATGCATCTAAGTTTGGGTTTGGGGCTGTATTATTGCAGAGAAACTTAGAAGATCGCTTGTTGCATCCTGTAATGTACATGAGTCGTAAAACAAAGCCTCGCGAGGAAAAGTATCACTCGTACGAACTCGAAGTGCTTGCAGTCATAGGAGCTTTGACAAAATGGCGAGTTTATCTCTTGGGAACGAAATTTAAGATCGTAACCGATTGCAATGCGTTCGCCATGACGATGAAAAAGAAGGAGGTGCCGTTGAGAGTAGCCCGATCGGCGATGTTTCTACAAGACTTTGATTACGAAATAGAACACCGCTCAGGTACGAAAATGAGGGATGTAGATGCATTAAGCAGAACAGCTTGATTCGTTCTGACTGACAGTGTGATGCATCGGTGTGCGATAGATAAGGGAGATATAATAACATTTTAGTTAATGTCGATGGATTTTTAAAGTATGTCTGGTTATATCCAACCCGCAGTACAGGAGCCGAAGAAGTTATAACTTGTTTAGAGCGACAGGCTATTAATTTTGGTAACCCATATAGGATTGTGTCAGACAGAGGTCCGGCGTTTACAGCGAATCTTTTCAAAGATTACTGCGACAAGCATATGATACAGCATTTGCTGATAACCACAGGTGTTCCACGCGGTAACGGACAAGTCGAGCGAATGCACAAAACTGTAGTGCCCATGTTGACAAAACTTAGTTCAGAGACCCCCTGTTCTTGGTACAAGCACGTAGGTAGAGTACAACAGCTAATTAACAACACAGAGTCGAGAAGTACAAAGATTACTACGTTCAAAATCTTGACAAGTTGTGACATGCGTTGTTCAGAAAATCCGGAGCTCAAAGAGTTGGTGCAGTCTTTTATAGATGAGTTGGAGGACGAACGTGAACGTATTGCAAAATGAGAATAAACGAGCATTTAATTTGAATAGAAAGGTAGAAAAGCTATACAAGATAGACGACTTGGTTGCGATTAAGCGTATTCAATATGGAGTAGGGTTGAAATTGAAGGGCGAATATCTTGGTCCGTACAAAGTGATAAAGATACACAAACATGGCAGATATGATGTAGAGAAAGTAGGTGATGGAGAAGGTCCTTGTAAAACGTCTACGGTAGCAGAATTCATGATAGAATTCGGGACGAATTCCATGTCAGGAGGGCCGAATGTGGGATTCGGGAAAGTTCCAGAAGAGCAAGTATCCGAGCGAGCAACGCGCAGTGGTCGCCGTTATTAAACGACGACAACAGTAGAGAGCCAGAAAGCTACAAGAGAGAGCAAACAATATACAATATATGTATAGAATAGTTTAAATATAGAAATACTATATATATTATATATATATATATTTTCTAAAATTTCTTTTTTTATTTGAAAGTACAATCCTTCCGGTTAATAATGGAAAATAGGCTGGCCATTCAGTAGCCTACACGATCGGTCAAATTTTTAAGCACATTATCGATTGTGTGCAGCTGTATTTCACCAATGGCTTCACGAAAATTGTCCTTTAAAGCGTCAATTGTCTCTGGCTTGTCGTCGTAACACTTATCTTTGAGGGCACCCCACAAATAATAGTCCAACGGTGTCAAATCGCAACTCCGAGGTGGCCAAACGACATCAGCTCTGCGGCTAATTGATGTTGATGGCGCTTCACGCACACTTTCTGCCACAGCAGCAATATTCTCGGGTATACGCACTGTTTTTGGCTTTTCACGCTTTGGTTTATCGATGAGGATGCCAGTTTCTTTCACTTTTTTCACAAGATATCGAACATACGGAGCTGAAGGTGCTTCTCTTCTTCCAAAATCCGTACGCAATTTTCGCACACATTCTGCAACATTACCATGATTTTCAAAGTAATGTCGCAATATTTCCCAGCGTTGTTCAAGCGTATACACAACCATATTCGTTCAGCGGAAGGATAAAACTAATTAGCTGTCAAATCAGACATGAGCTAAGTGTTACCATTCACGAAATAAGCGCTAGTTGAAAAAAAGTAAGATGGCGGAACATATATATAATCATTTAAACAATATCGCAGAAAGTATCTTACTATCCGAATTAAAAATCCTTCCAAAATTTCTACTATCTAACGAAGAAGTTTAAAAAATAACAAAAATCATAGAAATGCAAAACATCAAATTACAATCGGTAGAACACTTATTCAGATTATTAACCTTAGAAATAACTCAACAAGACCAAACTATCATATTCCTAATAAAGATACCAATATTAAGCAATGAAGTATTTCAAATGAAGCGCATCATACCATTGCCCATAAACAAAACACAGTTCAATATAACCTCTCAGAAATGGAGGAAACTGTAACAAACAAAATATGTATAAGTAACGTTTTAAACCAAAACACAAGTTGTTGCAGTACAACAAATTTAGGTAGACACCAACAAATCTTTGAACCGGAAAAGGGTTGGATATTCGAATTCAACGCACCAGCAACAAACATAGAATCAGATTGTGGAGAAAATAGATCCATACAAGGATCAATTGTCATCAAATATGCGAATTGCACCGTCAAAATCAACAATCGATATGACGACTCGATTATTATAGTGGAGGATAGAAAAGAAATCAGCATTCCCCAAATCTATGGAATCACGATCAATACCACAATAGAGGAAATCAATCTACAAAATCTTCAATTTCAAAACAACCAACAACAACCAACCAACCAACAAACAACATAACAGCAATAGCCTACTTTATCCGAAGGAAGCATATCATTTACTCCACAAAGGACGCAGAAACAATCTTTGTTCAGGCCATACCTTCGATGTGGCCCTCACTTCATTCTAGAGGGGGAGGAGTGACCGTATCTCCCAACGAGTGTAATGCAGGGTCGATACCTCCAACTAAACCACCAAGAAGCGGATAATACGACCCTCCCCTCCCCTTACCTCTCGCTGCCCACACAAAAGGACATCAGTACATTGTCACAGTTTTTAAGTACATTGTATCAAATTCCAAACGAAGCAGTTTAAGAGGATGTGGTTGCGCCACTTCTTTACGTTAGCAATTAAAAACACCTAAGTCAACACTTTCTCAGACTCATGTTGAGAAACAATTACAAAACATATTGTAAACATTAGCTTAGCACAAGATTGAAGAATAAATGTAAAGTCAGTCTGTACTGAAGAATCAAACCCAACAGTCGGTCTTTTATTGAATATCTATAAAAATATAAAGAAGAATACATTGTGAAATTGTTCAATATCCTCCTTCAACCAGGACATTATTTGTTATCTTTCTCGGTCACGGAAGATAACTCGTGCGTAAGTTATACTTCCGCGAGTTCTTTTCATATGTCTTATCCATGTATTTTTGAATATTGGAACGTATTGAGAGAAATTCGTCAACTCGATCGAGTTTTTTTGCTCTTCACTCAGCACATTCAGGCTTTTGAGCAGCTTATAATCATATTTTTCCCAAACACAACAAAGAATGGAGAAGATCCAATTGAATGATGTAATGTGTTTCGTCACGTACTATTTATACTACTAATTTATACATCCCTTTGGCTTTGGAAGGACCGAATATATGTTCGTACACATATGCTGTATGCTATACCTAGACAAGAGTGAGGAGAATTCCAGGCTCTTAAATTGAGTGCCATTATCACTCACTATTATGTCGGGTACTCCAAAAATACCTTCTTGCAGTATATCTACCACCACTTTTGTATTGAGCCTTTTTGTGAGATTGAGATAAGTGAACTTTGAGTATTATCACGAATATACCAATGCTTCGTTTTTTTTGATGAAGGTTACGGACCCACAAAGTCGACGTATAAACCGTGGAAAGGCCTTTCGCTGTTCACTTTATTTCCCATGGTTGGCGCTAGGCATCGATTAGGAACTTTCAATGTTTGGCAGAGCTCACAATGCCGTATGTATTCGTACATCAACCACCATGTCTGGCCAGTAAAAATGTCTGCGAATACATTCGAAACATTTGGCCATTCCAAAATGAGCGGATGTTGGTTGTGTCACAAAATGTATTTATTTGTCAGCATAGTTTTTCATACATTCCATGACGTTGATTATTTATTATTATTGTTTATATTTGATATACTTCAACTTTATTCTTTATTTATATTTTATAAGATCTTGATGTCCGCTCTGCTCAACATCAGAGATCAGACTATAGATAATCCATTATTACTAGTAAACAATATGTGTCTTTTGACATTCGACATTCTCCTGACGCGACGCTGTCGTAGTTATATACCTCCTCGTTGAAATCCAAGTCTGGAATTAAGGCACACCATAGCTTCATGTGATCACTAGACATCACGTTGCAGTAGCGTCGTTGTGAGACAGAATGATCGGACAGATCCTCAACTATGTAAAGTTCGTTGGCCAGGACCTTGGCTTCATTATAAGGTCCTTTATATGCTGGACCTAATTTTTGGCTATCTCCTGTGGCCATTGGAACGAAATCAATGACTACCAAATCATATATTTGTCATAACGCTGCTTCGCTGGCTATGTTTTCAGCTGCCTGCTCTCTTCCCAGTTTAACATCTAGCTCTGGCTTATTCATAACTGCCTGAATTATGCGATTGTATGATACGTCTCTCAAATTAAAGTTAAATTCTAAATCGTTGGGTGTAAATTTTGTAGTCGAATTTACATGTGTATTATACTCCATTGAATGTTTCCCAGATCTTGTTTTTTATCGTTTTTATCGCATTCCGTGCCACTTTTTAATACGCTAAGTAGTGTTTTATTCATCCGCTCGGCTTGTCCACTAGCGAGGGGTGTGCGCACTGCTGTTTTGATATGTTGAATTTCGAGGCTTTCGATAAAGCTTTCAAATTCCTTCGAGGTAAAGGGCAATCCTATGTCCGAGATTATACGTGTGGGTTGACCAAATACTCAAAACAACTGCTTAATCGCTTTCAGAACTGGAGCTGTGTTTGTGTTTCGCACAGGTGTCAAAGATATAAATTTGGTAAATGAGGAAACTATTACCAAAATTTAGCAATTTATACTATTGCTCTTTATGAACGGTCCTATGTGATTAATATTAATTGTTCTAAATGAAATTGGTGCATATGCATCTGGCCATCTGGCTTGCCTCCTTTTACTTTGTTAATGTAGCACTCGGGACAAGATGCTATATATGATTTAATATATCGTCTCATACGTGGAATCCAAAATTGTCTTTTCATGCAATCCAAAGTTTTTCTCAATACATAATGTCCAACGTCGTCACGAGCCTATTTCCCTCTGCGGCTTTATGGTGCACGCGGCTTGTCTATCACTACGTAATCTTCAACATGTGGCATCTGCTCTCCTGGTCGGTGTTTACAAATAAAATCTAATTCTTGTAGCTTGAGTCATCAAGGCTGCATTGGAGGTTGCAGAGCTGTCGAGTCCTTTAATGTTGCTACTGCGTTGCAGTTCGTTACGACCAAAAATTGGGACCCTAATAGGTATAAGCGAAATCTTTCTAACGTTTCAGTGATAGCTAAAACCTCTAGTGTATGGCTTGAGTAACGACTCTCTGCGTCACTACATAGGCGGCTAAAGTAAAATACTGATTTCACGCCTTCTTCTTTATGTTGAAACCATACTCCTGCAATCCCTGTTCTGCTAGCATGCTTGTGCACTTCATGATACTTTTTAGGATCAAACAACGTGAGGACTGGATCCGAGGTTATTGCTTTCTTAAATCTATTAAAAGTATCCTCCAGCTCCTGAAGCTATTATGCTGTATTCTTTTACAAATTTTCGTAAAAACCCTGGGATTCCGAGGAATCTACGCACCTCTGTATCATTTTGTGGTCTTTGGAATTCGTCGATACATTGTGTTTTCTCTTTGCCTGGTTGAATACCATTGCCCGTAACGATGTGACCTAAGAACTTAACCTTCGTCTGCATAAAGGTACAATTTGATGGGCGTAATGTCAAGCCTGTCTCTCTAACAGCTTGCAAAAGGTCTTTCAGGATGACTATTCCGTCTTCGACAGACTTTGATGCAATAATAACTTCATCCACATAGCTAGTAATGACATCCATAATGAGCTCTTGAAATACCATTGGCGCAATACAAAGCCAAAGGGCATAACATTGAATTTGAACAATGCGACTGGTGTCATAAAAGCAGTCAATTTGCTTTCCTTGCTCATAGGGACCTGGTAATAACCTGAAGTCATGTCCGATGTGGTAAAGTACTTATTACCAGCCAGTCTCGATAATTGCTCTTCTACAATCGGCTTTGGGTAGTGTTTTTTATAGTAGCTGCATTCAGCGCTCTATAATCGACGCATAGTCGAAGTTCCCCGTTAGCTTTTGGTACTAACAATGCTGATTCTGCATGGGGTGACATACTCCTTTGGATGATACCATGCTTCTGAAGATCATCCAGCATTGTGTGCAGCTTATCCCTCTGGGCAAATGGAACTTGATATCGTCTACAAAAGATAGGCTTTTGGGTTGACACGTTGATTGCTATGACTGCTGTATATAATCTGCACTGGGTGATATTAACGTCAGCGCTTAATCAAATTGCTTATCCTCCAACACTGCACAGTATCTGCTTGTATTGGCACAAAATATGTCTGCCAAGCAAAACCTCGTACGGCAACACCTTGTCCGGCACAATTTGGCGCACGCCTGACACCCGCCGCTTTTAAATTCAGTTAAAATGCACTCCATTGATTCGACTATTGACCCGCCAAGTCCTTGCAGCCGCTTCATCGACTGTTGTCTAATAGCTCCCTTGGCAACAGATGATTCTTTAATGAGGGTATTATCACTTCCTGTATCCACAAACGCTGTACATTTGGGCCCTCCTATGTACACTGTTTTCATGATCGGTGGATATCCTTTTTTGTTTGTCTCATTAAGCTGAGATACTGTTGCATTTTCCGTTTTGCAGTCCTTATCGTCGTGACCAACTCGTGAGCATATCGAACATGATGGCAATTGAAGCACTTTAGTCATTTCATTTTAGCCTTGCTGCCACTAATCTTTTCCACCTTTGCTTTGTCAAACGCTCCAGTGCCTTGCTGATACATGCCATGTGCCGAATTCATATTTTCCAATGATTTGAACAGCTCAGAGCATGTAGCTAGATTCATCGCCAATAAGCCTTTCGTCGACTCCTGCTGATAAATCCTTTATCAATGAGGCTTTAAACTTGTGCCACGTATGATACGCTGTCTATGCATCTAAGCAACCTGTCACTACGCCTCGCATTTTATGCAGTGTGACGCGGAGTCACAGTAAGGCCCGCGCCCAAACATAAAAATAAATAATCATCTTGTTACCATAGGCTAAGTATAATGAGAATATAATGAAGTAAATGAAGTCACTTATCAGTTAAGAGCATGTGTACTAAATTAAGAGAGTCCGATTGCAAGCGCAATCGAATTGCAACTCTGTTGAGATTTTAGGAGTAAAAGAGAGCCAAGCTCAATGAGAGGATTTTCGCCGCAAGGCAAAAAGGGCGAAAAGAGGGTCGTGAGCTGCTGCCGCCGATCAGCAGTGTCTGGCAACTATCGTTATCAGCCAGCAAGCAGTCATCAACTTGCTTGCTTTCTGTGGAGGAGTCAATTACTGTGGAGCATTGATGCTATACAAAATTCTCCAAAGTCAATCAATTCGGAACATCGGCTCTGTGATATGTACTCTCGTTCACACAGATGAATAACGGCAGGATTGTTGTGCGTCTACCTTTCAAGGAGGATCCAACATGCCTCGGGAATTCAAGCGATGTTGCACGTCGTCGTTTTTATCGCTCGAGAGGCGCCTCAGTCAGCAGCCTACTGTTCAATCGCAATGTGTAACTTTCATGAAAGTTCTCAGTTTCTCGGCCTTATGACTTTAGTGACGAATCCGAGATTAAGTGAGCCACACTTTTACATACCTCACCACTGTGTTTTGAACCCAGCAGTGCATCAACAAAGTTACGAGTCGTGTTTGACGCCTCGTGCACTACATCGTCCCAGCATTCATTGACTGATATGCTTCTCGTTGGACCAATACTCCAAGAAGATCTGTATATACTTCTCCTTCGTTTTCGATTGGTACGGTACTCCATTACAGCGGACATTACGAAAATGTATAGACAAGTTTTAGTCAGTCCAGTGAATTGGAAATTTCAATATATATTTTAGAGAGCATCCTCTGATGCTGATTTGCTGACCTTTGAGCTAAATACAGTCACGCATTACCATTGGTTAAATAGAACTCCAATCATCCCGCCGTCAGGGACAACGAATCGGTAAAGGATTTTAACTTGGATGAAAACGCTGTCACTAGCGCACTTGGCGTAGCTTGGGATCAACGTCGTGATGTGCTACTATTTGAATTTAAACCCAAAAAATTGTATTCAACAGTCACAAAGAGGACTATTCTCCGAAAACCATCGACGCGATGTGGCGTGACTCGCCGCCCTCGTTTCCGCTAAGTCCAAGTGACGAGGAGGCGTACGACTCGCCGCCACCACTTGTGCCAAGACCACGCGACGAAGAGTGGCGCGATTAGACGCCGTCACTCATACCGAGGACACTGACACCGATACTGGAGCCACCGACCCGTATGGAGGCCATCACAGTCGCTGGGCCGGATACCTATCGACACTGGGAGGCGCTGGAGGACGCTTTCGAGGGGGTCGAGGGGTGGGAACCCGGCCTCGAGCACGTCGCAGCAGCGGTGGAAAGCGACACGGAGGAGTGGCGGCCGCTGATCCCAGAAGATGTTTTCCCACTGGCCGGTTGGACGGTCCGCACCACGGACGTGAGGCTACCGCCTAACGTACGCGACCGAGTGGTACAGTCGCAGAACTAGACGGTCGGGTCCCGCGCATACGCCCAAATCGTTTCTGCGTGCGCGACGGTAACTCCTCGTTTAGGGTGACCATCACCGACGCCCACAGGGTGATAATCACCCGCCGTCAACAAAATGGGGGTGTGACGCGGAGTCACAGTAAGGCCCGCGCCCAAACATAAAAATAAATAATCATCTTGTTACCATAGGCTATGTATAATGAGAATATAATGAAGTAAATGAAGTCACTTATCAGTTAAGAGCATGTGTACTAAATTAAGAGAGCCCGATTGCAAGCGCAATCGAATTGCAACTCTGTTGAGATTTTAGGAGTAAAAGAGAGCCAAGCTCAATGCGAGGATTTTCGCCGCAAGGCAAAAAGGGCGAAAAGAGGGTCGTGAGCTGCTGCCGCCGATCAGCAACTTCACTTTGGAACCCGCAAGCGTGAGTATCGGACGTGCATACGTAACGAAGGACAGAGTTTAGGGAACGCGAGTTAGCTGCCAGGTTAGGTAAAAGTAGTCTAGAATTGACGGTGCAGCAAGGTTAGGAAAGTTAAAAAACAAATAAAACGCACATAGAATAAAACGGTGTTTGCGTTGTCTGTGTAGAAATTGTGCATTTGTAGGTTTTTCGTCTTGCAGCGGAGCGATCCCAGCAGCACCCATCACGCAGGCCGACTCTAACCTAACCGCAGCGGAGCGATCCCGGCGGCTCCCCCTTTTCCTTAACAGGAATATTAACCACTCTGTGGCGGAGTCATCCCTACGGCTCCATACCCCCCTTTTCAGCTTCGCGTCTCGGCAAACTACAAATTTCTTTTAGAGTGGACCTGGGTAAGACTGATTAATCACCTCGGCCAAGAAGCTACCTTACAGCAGCACAGAAAATAAAATATTGCCGACACTCCCATTATACACTCATTGTAATTTCTCTACTTTGTCGTTAAACTGTTCTGATGTTATATGGCCTGTTTGGTCATATACCTCATATTAGTTGGGTTAAGACTATGCTAACTCTCCTCTATTTTAATGCCATAAGCACTCATACACAAGTATGAAGTTTCGCTCTCTTTCGAACTCTGTAATTGCTCGGTCCCTTGAATTGTAAGTTATGTTAAGAAATCAGTTATGTAAGCATCATCACTGAAGGCAGTTCGTGTCGCTTAGCATTCATTAAACTCTTATATCATCCACACACGCCCACTTGAGATTAGATTCTTAAAAGGTTAAAAAAAAACGCTTTTGATCCAAAATTTTGGCGCCCAACGTAACGCTAGTGTGTGGAAATTGGCGGCATATCGTTGCCGCACATCATTTCGTTGGAGAAAGGTTTTTTTGAACTCCTCGCAAAATACAGCATCGACAGCAACATTTAACCATCTGAATTGACTTTCGCCATTCTGGAGCCGTTACAATTGCCATTCCGTCAATCTCGCAGATTTTGCTTCAGAACTGCATTCTCGTTGCTGTTCCTTCGTCGTTGAAAACTCGCTAACTTCGCTTCGCTGCTGCATTCTCGTTGCCGTTACTTCGTTCTGGACACGCTCTGATGTTGATCGATGGAAGCTCGCTCCCTTTGCTTGATCACTGCACTTGCTTCGTCCCTGCAAGCCACCCTTACATCGGTGAGCGCCTCATTTACAAGTCTTAGTTGTATTGTTAACAGTTGGAAACATTTGAACTGTCGCTCGCTCACATCGGTGAGAGTGGCACTATCAGATAAAAGTTAGGCTGTTAACATTTTGGAGTATCAGAACTGTCGCTCGGTCACATCGGTGATCACAACATTGTCGATACATAATGTCAATTCTTGAAGCAAACTTACGTAAGCGAACGAACATAAAACGCAATATTGCACACTTAAAAGACGTTGTAAGAGTGTCTACTGAGGTCGATGGCAGTGAAAAAAGATTATCACACGGCGAGCTACAATTGCACTTGGATATGTTGGAGATATACATTAAGGAGGTTTTGGAAGTACAATCTGAAATTGAATTAGAAGATCCTCAGGACAATGGACGTGCAGAGGTGGAAGACACATATGTGAGTATCAAATTGTCCATCCAATCCCAACTGGATGATGTACTGCATAACACCTCATTTGCTAACCCTGCTCCAATTCGCTCTTCGCTGCCATCGAGTCTTCTTCGATTGGCTGTACCTGTGTTTGATGGGAAACGAGCTAAGTTCAAAAACTTCATTACATCATTCAATCAGATCACCGGTCGTGAGTACTCTCTTTCTCTTTCATTGAAAAGTTTTATCATCTGCTGAATTGTTTGAAGGGCCCTGCCCTACAGGCAGTAAAGGCATTCCAAGTGACTTAGGAAAATTATCCCAAGGCTCTTGGTCGTTTAAGTGAACGTTATGATAATCCTACACTTACATTTTTAGACACAAAAGAATCGCTGTTGAATCTACAGCAAGTCGAAAAACCGGCGGAAATCAGCTGCGCAGTTTGCTGGACAATGCGTCAGCCCTGTATTCATCATTATCGTCATTGAGTACCGGATCAGATATTGCCCAAGCCATGCTGGACTTTGCACTAATGCCTTCAATCAGGACATCGAATGGCTCAGTGTCCTTCTAACAATCGTTGTCGAAGGTGCAAGCATCGCCATCACACACTACTTCATTTTGGCCAACCGCCTGTATCATCATCGTCTACATCGCCATCATCCATAGCGCAAATGTCCTCAACAACAACTCCTGCTGCAACGCACTCGCATATGAATCAATCCCCAGGCGGACAAATCATTCTTGCTACTGCAAAGGTACTAGTACGAGATTCATCAGGGGCGTATAAACAAGGCTTGACTTGTCCTTCAGAAAACGTTGCTTGAATGGATTGTGTCTGGCAACTATCGTTATCAGCCAGCAAGCAGTCATCAACTTGCTTGCTTTCTGTGGAGGAGTCAATTACTGTGGAGCATTGATGCTATACAAAATTCTCCAAAGTCAATCAATTCGGAACATCGGCTCTGTGATATGTACTCTCGTTCACACAGATGAATAACGGCAGGATTGTTGTGCGTCTACCTTTCAAGGAGGATCCAACATGCCTCGGGAATTCAAGCGATGTTGCACGTCGTCGTTTTTATCGCTCGAGAGGCGCCTCAGTCAGCAGCCTACTGTTCAATCGCAATGTGTAACTTTCATGAAAGTTCTCAGTTTCTCGGCCTTATGACTTTAGTGACGAATCCGAGATTAAGTGAGCCACACTTTTACATACCTCACCACTGTGTTTTGAACCCAGCAGTGCATCAACAAAGTTACGAGTCGTGTTTGACGCCTCGTGCACTACATCGTCCCAGCATTCATTGACTGATATGCTTCTCGTTGGACCAATACTCCAAGAAGATCTGTATATACTTCTCCTTCGTTTTCGATTGGTACGGTACTCCATTACAGCGGACATTACGAAAATGTATAGACAAGTTTTAGTCAGTCCAGTGAATTGGAAATTTCAATATATATTTTAGAGAGCATCCTCTGATGCTGATTTGCTGACCTTTGAGCTAAATACAGTGACGCATGGAACGGCCTCGGCGCATTCATTGTAAAATCATCGTCTTATGTTGATGATCTGCTATGCGGACCAAACGAGCTCATCGAGTTGCAGAACATCAAACACGAGGTCACCGAGATACTTCGCCGAGGACACTTCCCATTGGTTAAATAGAACTCCAATCATCGACACGTCAGATTGGAGGTTGCCCGCGAATACGCCAGGTCTGGTCGGATTTATCTCTATCCCGGTACCGAGGCATTTTTCGAATGCCTGGCTGTTGGACCGATCAAGCTCGGAGACAATTTGCCAGTCCTTCAGAAAACGTTGCTTGGATGGGTTGTGTCTGGCAACTATCGTTATCAGTCAGCAAGCAGTCATCAACTTGCTTGCTTTCTGTGGAGGAGTCAATTACTGTGGAGCATTGATGCTATACAAAATTCTCCAAAGTCAATCAATTCGGAACATCGGCTCTGTGATATGTACTCAAGGACAACACAGATGAATAATGGCAGGATTGTTGTGCGTCTACCTTTCAAGGAGGATCCAACATGCCTCGGGAATTCAAGCGATGTTGCACGTCATCGTTTTTTATCGCTCGAGAGGCGCCTCAGTCAGCAGCCTACTGTTCAATCGCAATATGTAACTTTCATGAAAGTTCTCAGTTTCTCGGCCTTATGACTTTAGTGACGAATCCGAGATTAAGTGAGCCACACTTTTACATACCTCACCACTGTGTTTTGAACCCAGCAGTGCATCAACAAAGTTACGAGTCGTGTTTGACGCCTCGTGCACTACATCGTCCCAGCATTCATTGACTGATATGCTTCTCGTTAGACCAATACTCCAAGAAGATCTGTATATACTTCTCCTTCGTTTTCGATTGGTACGGTACTCCATTACAGCGGACATTACGAAAATGTATAGACAAGTTTTAGTCAGTCCAGTGAATTGGAAATTTCAATATATCTTTTAGAGAGCATCCTCTGATGCTGATTTGCAGACCTTTGAGCTAAATACAGTGACGCATGGAACGGCCTCGGCCCCATACAACACTTTATCACCTTGTCGACATTTGTTGGAAATATAGTATCCAATATACAAGATCAAACAGCAGATGGAAAGTGGAGACATGTACCGTCAAAATTGAACCCTGCTGACATTGTGTCACGTGGATGTCCAGCTAATGAGCTCCAGCAATCACTTTGGTTTACAGGACCTGCGTTTCTGCGTGATTCCGAGACTCAATGGCGGCCCTGCCAACAATTCGACAATGATTTGGATATGGACATTATCGATGCTGTAAGTAATTCTATTCTGGACTGTCTGAACGGAACTAGTTCAAACATTCGGGTGCTTCGAGTTATGGCATATATATTCCGATTTTACCATATTGCCAAAAAGGAACACCCTGTCGAAAGTTCGCCGCCATGCCCAGAAGAACTTCGCACGCATTGCACTGCATCATCTGGCTCATCCAAGAGCACTATTTCCAGGAAGATTTGCGATTGCTAAGGAAACGAAGAGATTTGAAAAGTAATTTGAAGTTTCTCAGCCCCTTCATAAACGACACTTATGCTCGGCATCTTCACTTGCGCAATTACCATCCAGGACCAAAGGCATTAGTTGAACTGCTGCGGGTTCAATTCTGGGTCATAAACGCAAGAGCTTTAACACTGTGTACACTGTGTCAGACATCGTCCAGTTCTGTCACCTGAGCGTTTATCCACAGACAAGCCATTTCGCCACGTTGGAGTCGACTTCTGCGGTCCAGTGAACACCTATCTTCGAATACGTGGCAAGGGTCCCACAAAATCCTATATCGCCATATATGTCTGCATGGTCGTAAAGGCCGTTCACATTGAAAACGTGTCAGATCTTTCAACGAATAAGTTTTTGGAATCGTTGAAACGCATGGTTGCCTGTCGTGGACCAGTATCGCAAATCTATTGTGACAACGCCACAATTTTTCGGAGCATCTAACAAGCTACTCGAGTTGAAGAAGGTCATGTTTAACACTAGGAACTTGAGGAACTGAACACCGCAGTCGTTGAGATAGAAGCAGTTCTCAAATCTCGCCCGGTGTCACCGCTATCAGCGTGAGATTATCACCAACAACATATCCAACTTGGATCGTTACGAGCAGATCACAGCTGTTAAACAGCAATTCTGGCGTCGTTGGTCTGCGAAGTTTGTGAACGATCTTCGAGCTAGGATAAAGTGGACTTCGGCTTCCCCAAATCTCACGGTTGACTCTATGGTCATCATACATGAGGACAACACACCGCCATTACACTGGAAATTAGGGTGTGTTGAGACTGTTTTGATTGGCAAAAATGACCGTGTTCGTGTCGCATATATTCGCACTGCCTCTGGACTCTGTTGCCGGCCAGTAAATAAGCTGACTGTTATACCTGTCTCTTGAAAGATAATTCTTTCAAGGAGGCCGGGATGTTCGGTCATATACCTCATATATACATTAGTTAGGGTATCAATAGCAATGTCATAGCAGATTATATTAAGATTATGCTAATTCTCTTCTATTTGAATGTCATAAGCACTCATACACATGTACGATGTCTCGCTCTCTTTCGAACTCTGTTATTGCTCGGTCCCTTTAATCTTAATTTATGTTAAGAAATCAGTTCTGTAAGCATCATCATAGAAGTCAGCCGTGTTGCTCATTAAATGTTAAACCTTTATTAAAACTTCATACCATCCACACACGCCCACTTGAGATAAGATTATTAAAAGGTCAAAAAAAAACTGTTGATCCAACATTTTGGCGCCCAACGTGGGGCTAGTGTGTGGAAATTGGCGGCATATCGTTTCGTTGGAGAAAGGTTTTATCGAACTCTTTGCAAAATACAGCATCGACAGCAACATTTGGACAGCTCTTCTTTCTCGTTGCCGTTGCTTCGTCGCTGGAAACTCGCTACCTTCGCTTCGCTACTGCATTCTTGTTGCCGTTACTTTGCGCTGGATACCCGTTGAGTTTGATTGTTCATTGCCTTTGCTTCACAGCTTCTTTCTCGTTGCCGTTGCTTCGTCGCTGGAACCGAACGGAAATCAGCTGCGCAGTTTGCTGGACAATGCGTCAGCCCTGTATTCATCATTATCGTCATTGGGTACCGGATCAGATATTGCCCAAGCCATGTTGATATTCATCGGCATCGGAAAATATGTCCAGCAAACTCGTAACAAGTGGAACGAGTCTCTTGAATTACGTACATTGCCAAATTGGGCTCACAACACAACTATTTTGGAACGTCATTGTCAGTTTCTGCAATCAAGCGGCATTGCATCGAATCGAATGGCTGATTGCGCTGTACGCGTGTACAAGCCTAGCAAGGGATTATCATTTGCTATTACAAATCCAACATGCATTGTTTGCTCCAGCTCGGATGGCTCAGTGTCCTTCTAACAATCGTTGTCGAAGCTGCAAGCATCGCCATCACACACTACTGCATTTTGACCAACCGCCTGCATCATCATCATCTCCATCGCCATCATCCATAGCGCGAATGTCCTCAACCACAACTCCTGCTGCAACGCACTCGCATATGAATTAATCTCCAGGCGGACAAATCATTCTTGCTACTGCAAAGGTACTAGTGCGAGATTCATCCGCGTATCGGGCGTATAAACAAGGCAGAGCATTGCTTGACTCATGTTCTCAAATCAATTTTATAACTGATCAATTCGCCCAACGGCTACATCTACGCCGTGATAAGCATCAGTTTGAAATCCACATTATAGGGGAGTCCTCGACTAAAGTTGACAACTGTAAAATTACTAGAATTAAATCTCGTTTGTCACCATTTGAAGTAACACTACATTTCTGCAAAACGTCTCACACTGCCTTCCAGCCGCTTGCGGACGAAACTTTCGACTGGTCTGGTCGGATTTATCTCCTTCCCGGTACCGAAGCATTTTTCGAATGCCTGGCTGTTGGACCGATCAAGCTCGGAGACAATTTGCCAGTCCTTCAGAAAACGTTGCTTGGATGGGTTGTGTCTGGCAAGTATCGTCATCAGTCGGCTAAGCAGTCATCAACGTGCTTGCTCCTCAGTCAGCAGCCTACTGTTCAATCGCAATATGTAACTTTCATGAAAGAATATGAGGATCTTGGCCTTATGACTTTAGTGACGAAGCCGAGATTAAGTGAGCCACACTTTTACATACCTCACCACTGTGTTTTTAAACCCAGCAGTGCATCAACATAGTTACGAGTCGTGTTTGACGCCTCGTGCACTACATCGTCCCAGCATTCATTGAATGATTTGCTTCTCGTTGGACCAACACTCCAAGAAGATCTGTATATACTTCTCCTTCGTTTTCGATTGGTTCGTTACGCCATCACAGCGGACATTACGAAAATGTATAGACAAGTTTTAGTCAGCCCAGTGGATCGGAAATTTCAATATATATTTTGGAGAGCATCCCCTGCTGATTGTATGATGATTTGCTGATTTTCAGACCTTTGATCTAAATACAGTGACGTATGGAACGGCCTCGGCCCCATACTTAGCAGTTCGCAGTTTGCAATATCTGGCAGATCTGCATTTGATCGAGTTTCCCATTGGCGCATCTATTGTAAAATCACCGAGGTCACCGAGATACTTCGCCGAGGACACTTCCCATTGGGTAAGTGGCACTCCAATCATCCCGCCGTCAGGGACAACGAATCAGTAAAGGATTTTATCTTGGACGAAAACGCTGTCACTAGCGCACTTGGCGTAGCTTGGGATCAACGTCGGGATGTGCTCCTATTTGAATTTCAACCCAAAAAATTGTATTCAACATTCACAAAGAGGACTATTCTCTCGACTGCGTCTTCTCTGTTCGATCCATTAGGATTGCTGGCACCAATCATCATCGTCTCGAAAATCATAATACAGGAGCTATGGCTGCTAAAACTCGCCGGGGATGAATCTGTTCCGCAATCACTCCTTCAAGCATGGAGAAATTGCGTAACGCGTCTCAAGGAATTGTCCTCGATTTTAGTACCCCGTTTGTGCTTGCAAGCAGAGCTCACAGACATACAACTGCACGCTTTCTGTGACGCATCACGGCTGTTGCGTGTATGTGCGTTCCACGGACTCGTATGGCAATGTCCAGGTTCAGCTTCTGACTTCTAAATCACGAGTGGCTCCTGTCAAGAAGCTGACACTCCCTCGATTAGGGTTAAGCGGAGCTCAACTTCTGAGTAAGTTATATACAACGATCAAAAATATGTTCATCGGCAAGCCGCAGAGCGCGCATTTCTGGTCTGATTCACAGATTGCCTAGCACTGGCTGCAACAAAATTCCATCACATTGTCGACATTTGTTGGAAACAGAGAGATGGAAAGTAGAGACATGTACCGTCGAAAAGTGGATGTCCAGCTAATGAGCTCCAGCAATCAATTTGGTTCACAGGACCTGCGTTTCTGCGTGATTCTGAGACTCAATGGCCCTGCCAACATTTTGACAATGATTTGGACATGGACATTATCGATGCTGAAAAACGGAACTCTACATTTGCTGCAATTATCGAAAGTAATTACATTATGGACTGGCTGAACGGAAATAGTTCATACATTCGGGCGCTTCGAGTTATGGTATGTAAGTTCCGGTTTTACCATATTGCCAAAAAGGAACACCCTGTCACAAGTTTGCCGTCATCCCCAGAAGAACTTTGCCACGCGTTGCACTGCATCATCTGGCTTATCCAAGAGCACTATTTCCAGGAAGATTTGCGATTGCTAAGGAAACGAAGAGATTTGAAAAGTAATTTGAAGTTTCTCAGCCCCTTCATAAACGACACTTCTGGATTCGTGCTAATCAAGGTTGGCGGCAGACTCGAGCATGCTGATATCCCCTTCCGTCAAAGACACCAGTTACTCGTTCCCAAGGAATCGCTGCTTCGCTGGCTATGTTTTCAGCTGCCTGCTCTCTTCCCAGTTTAACATCTAGCTCTGGCTTATTCATAACTGCCTGAATTATGCGATTGTATGATACGTCTCTCAAATTAAAGTTAAATTCTAAATCGTTGGGTGTAAATTTTGTAGTCGAATTTACATGTGTATTATACTCCATTGAATGTTTCCCAGATCTTGATCCCAGTTTTTATCGCATTCCGTGCCACTTTTTAACACGCTAAGTAGTGTTTTATTCATCCGCTCGGCTTGTCCACTAGCGAGGGGTGTGCGCACTGCTGTTTTGATATGTTGAATTTCGAGGCTTTCGATAAAGCTTTTAAATTCCTTCGAGGTAAAGGGCAATCCTATGTCCGAGATTATACGTGTGGGTTGACCAAATACTCAAAACAACTGCTTAATCGCTTTCAGAACTGGAGCTGAGTTTGTGTTTCGCACAGGTGTCAAAGATATAAATTTGGTAAATGAGGAAACTATTACCAAAATTTAGCAATTTATACTATTGCTCTTTATGAACGGTCCTATGTGATTAATATTAATTGTTCTAAATGGAATTGGTGCATATACATCTGGCCATCTGGCTTGCCTCCTTTTACTTTGTTAATGTAGCACTCGGGACAAGATGCTATATATGATTTAATATATCGTCTCATGCGTGGAATCCAAAATTGTCTTTTCATGCAATCCAAAGTTTTTCTCAATACATAATGTCCAACGTCGTCACGAGCCTATTTCCCTCTGCGGCTTTGTGGTGCACGCGGCTTGCCTATCACTACGTAATCTTCTTTTATCTGTTTTCAACCTGCATTTATATCTTTACTTTAAATACTTTAAAAATTGCGTTTATCATTAAAACCTGTTTCTGCATTGTATATACCCAATCCTCATCCTTTTTGTTTGGTCTCCATCTGCTGTGAGTACTGGTGGTCTGCTCAACCCATCAACATGTGGCATCTGCTCTCCTGGTCGGTGTTTACAAATAAAATCTAATTCTTGTAGCTTGAGTCATCAAGGCTGCATTGGAGGTTGCAGAGCTGTCGAGTCCTTTAATGTTGCTACTGCGTTGCAGTTCGTTACGACCAAAAATTGGGACCCTAATAGGTATAAGCGAAATCTTCCTAACGTTTCAGTGATAGCTAAAACCTCTAGTGTATGGCTTGAGTAACGACTCTCTGCGTCACTACATAGGCGGCTAAAGTAAAATACTGATTTCACGCCTTCTTCTTTATGTTGAAACCATACTCCTGCAATCCCTGTTCTGCTAGCATGCTTATGCACTTCATAAGACTTTTTAGGATCAAACAACGTGAGGACTGGATCCGAGGTTATTGCTTTCTTAAATCTATTAAAAGTATCCTCCAGCTCCTGAAGCTATTATGCTGTATTCTTTTACAAATTTTGGTAAAAACCCTGTGATTCCGAGGAATCTACGCACCTCTGTATCATTTTGTGGTCTTTGGAATTCGTCGATACATTGTGTTTTCTCTTTGCCTGGTTGAATACCATTGCCCGTAACGATGTGACCTAAGAACTTAACCTTCGTCTGCATAAAGGTACAATTTGATGGGCGTAATGTCAAGCCTGTCTCTCTAACAGCTTGCAAAAGGTCTTTCAGGATGACTATTCCGTCTTCGACAGACTTTGATGCAATAATAACTTCATCCACATAGCTAGTAATGATATCCATAATGAGCTCTTGAAATACCATTGGCGCAATAACAAAGCTAAAGGGCATAACATTGAATTCGAACAATGCGACTGGTGTCATAAAAGCAGTCAATTTGCTTTCCTTGCTCATAGGGACCTGGTAATAACCTGAAGTCATGTCCGATGTGGTAAAGTACTTATTACCAGCCAGTCTCGATAATTGCTCTTCTACAATCGGCTTTGGGTAGTGTTTTTTATAGTAGCTGCATTCAGCGCTCTATAATCGACGCATAGTCGAAGTTCCCCGTTAGCTTTTGGTACTAACAATGCTGATTCTGCATGGGGTGACATACTCCTTTGGATGATACCATGCTTCTGAAGATCATCCAGCATTGTGTGCAGCTTATCCGTCTGGGCAAATGGAACTTGATATCGTCTACCAAAGATAGGCTTTTGGGTTGACACGTTGATTGCTATGACTGCTGTATATAATCTGCACTGGGTGATATTAACGTCAGCGCTTATCTGCTTGTCTTGGCACAAAATATGTCTGCCAAGCAAAACCTCGTACGGCAACAACTTGTCCGGCACAATTTGGCGCACGCCTGACACCCGCCGCTTTTAAATTCAGTTAAAATGCACTCCATTGATTCGACTATTGACCCGCCAAGTCCTTGCAGCCGCTTCATCGACTGTTGTCTAATAGCTCCCTTGGCAACAGATGATTCTTTAATGAGGGTATTATCACTTCCTGTATCCACAAACGCTGTACATTTGGGCCCTCCTATGTACACTGTTTTCATGATCGGTGGATATCCTTCTTTGTTTGTCTCATTAAGCTGAGATACTGTTGCATTTTCCGTTTTGCAGTCCTTATCGTCGTGACCAACTCGTGAGCATATCGAACATGATGGCAATTGAAGCACTTTAGTCATTTCATTTTAGCCTTGCTGCCACTAATCTTTTCCACCTTTGCTTTGTCGAACGCTCCAGTGCCTTGCTGATACATGCCACGTGCCGAATTCATATTTTCCAATGATTTGAACAGCTCAGAGCATGTAGCTAGATTCATCGCCAATAAGCCTTTCGTCGACTCCTGCTGATAAATCCTTTATCAATGAGGCTTTAAACTTGTGCCACGTATGATACGCTGTCTATGCATCTAAGCAACCTGTCACTACGCCTCTCATTTTATGCAGTGTGACGCGGAGTCACAGTAAGGCCCGCGCACAAACATAAAAATAAATAATCATCTTGTTACCATAGGCTAAGTATAATGAGAATATAATGAAGTAAATGAAGTCACTTATCAGTTAAGAGCATGTGTACTAAATTAAGAGAGTCCGATTGCAAGCGCAATCGAATTGCAACTCTGTTGAGATTTTAGGAGTAAAAGAGAGCTCAATGAGAGGATTTTCGCCGCAAGGCAAAAAGGGCGAAAAGAGGGTCGTGAGCTGCTGCCGCCGATCAGCAACTTCACTTCGGACGTGCATACGTAACGAAGGACAGAGTTTAGGGAACGCGAGTTGGCTGCCAGGTTAGGTAAAAGTAGCCTAGAATTGACGGTGCAGCAAGGTTAGGAAAGTTAATAAAACAAATAAAACGGAAGTGAACGCACATAGACTCTGTGGCGGAGTCATCCCTACGGCTCCATACCCCCTTTTCAGCTTCGCGTCTCGGCAAACTACATATTTCTTGTGGAGTGGACCTGGGTAAGACTGAGTCATCACCCCGGCCAAGAAGCTACTTTACAAGTGGCGCCCGAGCAGGGACCCTAGGTGTGAAGGGGCGTGGCACTAACGTGGCCTAAAAGCCCATGAAAGTGCCTCCAGAGTGAGTTAAAGTCAAAACGGCAAAAATAACTGAGAAGCTAGCTGCCTGCGCCATTGGAAAAGGGAGCATAGAAAGTCCCACAGGGGTGTCAGCAACAAACGCACACGTGCAGGCAGACAAGTGGGGACAACTAGAAAAGACAAAGCAGAGACTCGAAAACTAACGGACAGCCATAAAACGTCTCGCTGAGCGAGCGAGTTTGCGGCGAGCGTGCTAGCGTTTGTGCACGCATACAGGCACACGCTCACACACATAAGCCGAGAGTCGGCAGAGCACGCGCCAACGGGACAGCTGCGAAGGCCCACCGTGGGGCAAATCGCTCGGTACGCGTCGAAATTTGCGCGATCAGTAAGCGCGACGGAAAAAAAAACGGGTGAACGATAAAGTGGATTCGGCCCAATATGATAATCCGTTATTACAAATAATCAATATGTGTCTTATACTTCTTATACTTCTATCTTATAATACTCTCCATCTGTCTTTTGACAGTTGATAATGTGCTGCTTTCCTAACATTTAATCGTAACTCAGACGGCATAAATTATTTCCAACTCTTCATGTCCTCGGCTAAGCTACTAGCTGAGAATTCATTTCGATAATAGATATAATTATCTGCAACTCGAAAATCTGGCAAGTTGGAACGAATAATATTGTCTTTTAACCGGCAGTATTCGTTGGATTGAAACGCTTCCGAAGACAGGTCAATTTCAGGGTATACTTCTAGGTCCACCGCGGCTACTTTGTCTGCTGGCTCAAAGACACGGAAAACCATATCTGCGACCAATTCTCACAACCCTTGCGATGTTCGATAGCAAAACTATATCCCTGCAATTTGAATGACCATCTAGCTAGTCTACCATTTAGATCTTTTTGGTTCATTAGTCAACGTAAACTTTAATGATCAGTCACGACTTTAAAATCGTGTCCTTCGTTTATCAAGAACGATGCTGAGAATAATTTAACCTCTTACGGATATTAATGGTCAAACCTGCCTTACGCAATCGGCTATTTCAGCCAAATGAAGTAAATGTTCATTAAAACTTTACGATAATACAAGTAAATCATCAAAGTAAACCATAACCTGACCTTTCATGTCGTAGGGAATTTCTTGGTCCATCAGCCGGCTCATTGTCTGCGGTCCATTACACAATCCAAAAGACAACCGCTTAAACTGATATAACGGCCTCTTCGGGCCTAGACCATCACTTTCAAAAGAAGGAAAAGAGGCGATTACGGATTTTAGGCGTTTCTTTTTGGCTAATGTTAAAGACAACGGATCCGAATCAACTTTTTCGAACTCCACTGAATTCAAGGTATTTGAATGATGTACCGAAATGCCAAATGCTAGACGGGATAATTATAAATTCTAAATTATTTGCAATGGAGCTAAACACGATAGGAACTAAAATGGATCCTAAAACATGTTGAGTTTGTCCATCTGCGGTTCTTACATCGCCTTTAATTTTGTTAAATTCCATTTTAGTATCGAGAATTCTTTTCGCTAAGCTCCCTCCAATGAAGCTTTTCGTAGCCCCACTATCTAACAAGGCTAGATAATGTTGACTGTTTATTTCCAAATCCGTGATCGGCCGCATATCGTTTGATCCATGATCAATTGCTGAAGCACGGTAGTAATTAAGTGTGAGTACATCGATTTCTTAATATCTCGGACGAACGTGGCTTAAATTCAATTTTGACTTTGTACTGTTAACCGATAACAGCATACATGTATCCATAGGCTAAGCACATGTCTTTAAATTAGAATAAAGTCATTCTGAACATAAAATTATTATTTTCATTAAAACTTTCTGCATTAAGTCCGCCCTTGTTGTATCGTCATGGACTAACTCGTTGACTAACCGATGTGGTTTAATTGGTCGAGAAATTGGCTTGGAAAGGTAATTCGAATAGAGTGCTGCATGCTTGTGACATTCTTTGCGCAATGTCGCAGATTCGGAGTATTAACATGAAGAAGTTCGTGTTTTAATTCTGGTCTTAGGTTTCGCTTGACATTGGTTACTAACTCTGCGTGTGACATTGGCTCCAGTAACGCATCTGACAAAGAATGAATCGCATCTAATTGGTATCTCCAGAAAATTGTCAAGGCCGGTAAACAACAAATTGGCTAACTGATATAACAACCTAAAATTACCACATTGTGAAGTCAAGCAATTAATGCGATATATAAAGTCATCAACTGGGATTTCGCTAGCCAAGCCTGAAAATCTGACTTGCCAGTTGGATATTTTTTAACTTATTTATTATTTTAATTATTTAAAATCTGCCCCAGTTGGATATTTGATATTTTATCGGGCCTATCGACTGTGTATTCACGACTCGCCAGACTTCGGTAATCTCGAAGCATTGTTCGATCGTGGTATATCCAGTGGAAAATCATTTTTCCATTCTTATTGGGTCCCCTCACGTGGCTTCTGAGACAAGTTTAAATTTCTTGCTGCGGCATTTAATTCTACGGACAAATAGGACGCCATTTTAGTGATAAGCCACTTAGTGATAAGCCACTGCATACTCTGTTGTGACATACCAAGCGATTCCCTAGAAGGTTGGGTGTTAGAATTGATCCCGTGTCCACTAGGACGACCTCTGGCGGCTTTAGGAGCATTGCGAGCGTTACTTCGGGTAATAGTTCGGGATCGAGGCATGGCCCCGTGTTAATACGTCTTTGTGAAGCTAATGCATTTTAGTCACTGCTATCTTCGAATAATTCTCGACTACAAGCTCGTTCACAAGTGGGACCACGATGTGAGCTAAATTTTCCTGACGAAAATTGATTATAATAGGTCGAAAAGTTAAATAGAAATTTATCGTAAAAGGATTTCAGTTTTAAGATATATACGGTAATATATAACGAAAAGGCGAAATTGAGCGAGAATAACGATAAAGAGAATCGGTTTTGCGGCATAAAATAATCGGTAAAGACAGTTCGTTATAAATATAACATTATTATAACATAGCATACTATAACATGGGACTTATCCTAAGGTAAAAACATCGCATTATTTTAACCTATATTTAATTTTTCTCCTTACGAAAAGCAAACAAACTATTTTACTAAATCAATGTAAAGTTATCTGATCTAAATTGAGACGAGTCGAAATAATCCAACCAGCACAAATCTCAATTCAACTAGAACATACTGAATGTTACTATGTCTTACCAACCTTCTATCACCTGGTAGAGAACTGACTCGACATCAGATTTAAAAGTCCTTAGTGATTAAAAAGTGGCGGTAGCATAATAAGATTTCTAGTGGAACAATATAACTGATCCACTAATTAATTCGTACGACGATTTACTTCCTGGTCTGGCTCCTAGCCATTGAGTAATAAAGAGACAGAGCTGAAAGCTTGCTCCGAGCTTTTTTTACCGTTTTGAAAATCATGAGAGGTAGATCGGGATGGTCCGCAAACGCAAAATCCAACTCAAAAATAAAGCTCATTTACTATAGGAAGCAACAATAAATCACTCGCAAAACAACAACAGTGCGCATGAAAACCCATTTGTTTTTTTTCGTCGTCCGTCTTGATCAATAGTTTCTGCGCGATGATGAGGACATAGGAAACTCAGTGCAAAGAAAAGGGACAAAAATTGCCACTGTGTTTGTTGCTGGTTTCTCTGTCGTTCTAACAAGGCAGCGCGTAGAAACAACAACAACACTATTTGGGTTCTAATGTTGTTGTTGCATAGCCGAGTCTCGGCGCAAGTAGGTAGAAAAATCGAATGCGAGCAGGCCATGCTATTCAACTCAAAGGGTTACGCATACGGCGCGTCAACATCATATTCTATTACGTCACGTTTTAAAGAATTTCATATCTTGTGATGCTTAGATTATATTTCTATCTTTATTACGTACATTAAAGTAATATATTAATAGGGTATATTATAATAATGCATGTATTAAATAATGTATTACTTTATTGTACGCAACGGTCGCATACAAAAATCCCTAGCATGTGACGTCACATGCGCAACAGAATCTTCTCAAATTCATATTATTCCCTTGGCTTGGAAAACACATACATGCATATTTTTTGCCAATGTGTGTGAGATGAGACACACATGCCAACAACTATTTGGCGCGTCGAGGCATTGATACCCTTATTTATAGAAATGGTATAGAATGTTTAAAGAAAACAATTATTATTGATTGTACTAATAGTTGCGCACTAAATACGAAATTATATTTTTCTCAGACATTGGGTCAAATATGTGTATATAAGAAGGTTAGTGGTATTTGGTTACAGAACTTATAAATAGTTAAAATACCCTATTTGAGGGTGCCTTGCTGATCGAAAAATGAAAAATTATAAAATCTGCCGGGCTGCTTGCAAGTTGAAAGCGAGTGGAGAAGAAGAAGACATGACTTTGCGAATTAAAGGCATAGCAGTGCTTAGAAACCACAACAATGAGTTAGAAGAGTGTAGAAGCTTAGATCATAGGCTGTAGCTTCAAACCAAAAAGGGATAGCAGGGACAGAATTTGGGGTGTGCTTTTTTCATTGTCGAGTCGTTTGTTTTGATTATGGTTGTTGTTGGTTCATATGGGAAATGTTCTGAAGTTGTCTTTGGTTTTTGGGCAACGGCAGAAGTAGCTATAGACAGCCGAGTGTTGTGCTTGCAATTTGTCATTGAGTGATACTCAATTTTGTTTGCAACCTCGCTATCTCTCATGAAGTGTTTCGAAAAAGAGCTTTTGATCCAAAAGCCTCCTCTGTCTCTTTATTACTCAATGGCTCCTAGCGAAGCTAAATGTCAGCACGGAAACTACAATTATTTGGATTGTGTATTGTGGTAAGGATAGGAAGAAGGATAGAAGCTAGCATGGATTTAACGTAGTATTGCCCACATTGGGTCGTGACAAATTATGTTACGAACAATGCTATCGGTTCTCTCCTAAGTTGCTTGTGGGCCAATTCCGGATCTCAAGGGGAGAAGCAGAAGAGCGGGGGCACTACGTTTTAATAATTATATTTTAAATATTTCGATTATTCTGTTTGCCTCTTCGGTTTATTTTGTGCCTGTGCATTTTATCATATCAATATTGTTACTTTTAAATTTGTGTTCTTATGCAATTTTGTTTGTGCGCTTGCGCTATTAGCTGTGTGGGTAAGCTGCATGTTGTTTTTTGTTGATTATGTTTAACTGCACATCGCCTCTCTTAGTGTGCAAGATTTCGTGAGCAAGCAAGCAATCTACAACTAGACTACACTCTCGCACTCTTGCGCTCTCTCTCCTTTATTCAATTTGTGCTTTGATCTATTTCTACTTTCTAAATGTGTCATAATGTCGTGCGTTACACCAGGAGTGGCTTTAGGTGTCTAATTGCTGGTTTTCGTAAACTAAACGATCAGCTCACCACCCCGGATACCCAATTTAATAGCCTAAAACTAGTGGATGAGTCTCCAGGGCCCAAAAAGCCCACTCCTTGTGATTTAACGTTGCCTAATCAGGTCAGCTGTGGACACATGTTCTGTCCCGTAATGTGTGACGTCGGCACGAGAAAATCCAGTGAAATTATCCGTGTCGTCCGCTGTCGTGGAAGTTCCGAAAGGGCGACAGCAACAATTAAATTTACTGCAGCCGCTAGAAGGCTCGTCGTCCGGAATATCGGCTGTTTTAGGTACCACAGCTAATAGTGTTCCCACTGTCCTACCTGTGTCGCCTAATCCTCTAGGGTGTTCCACCAAAGAGACATATTTTTGTTTCTAGGCTTGCTCTCACTTCTCATCAGATGATGTAAAAGCCCTTATACAAATTCAAACCCCAGGTATAACGGTGGAAAAATTTAAGTGCGGCTATGAAAGGGATATTGTATCCTTTAAAATAACTTTTGCGGCAGAAATATTTACTAGCATTTGTTGTAAATAGTTAAAGAATATAAGGCCAAAAAGAAAAATAGGATTCCGATTTTACTACCATCGGTTTCTAGTGGCGGATCAACTTTAGTTGCTGCGTCAAAAAACTAAATTCTTCTTTCGAGCTTGCCTACCGGAATGTACGAGGTCTTAAATATAAACTCGTTAACATGTATTTATATTCTCTGCTTTTAATTTTTAAATTATCGCTTTTACAGGACATCTCAGACATCTCAGCAGGACATCTCAGACTCATTAATTTTTACTTCCAAATACACCACTTACAGATGTGATCGACCTTCCCGTATCGGAGGAGGAGTACTCATAGCTGTCGAGTCTGCTCTTTCGTCGGAACTCATTGAACTTCCCACCTCAGAGATTGAGTTGGGGGCTGTAAAAGTTGCATTTGCAAGTTTTTGTATCTTTATTTCATGTTCATATATACGCCCCCTATCTAACTTGTCCATTTATCAAAGCCATCTTAACGCTATTAAATTGTTCTTGGGGACTTTAATCTCCCAGATGTCGATTGGTCATCGCCATCAGATTCAAACTTTCTGTTGCTCTCTTCGTCAAACGAATTTATTAATGGTCTAAATGAAATGTTCTTACATCTAATTTTCGTGTTGGATTCGTTCGACAGTGTTGTCCACAGGACTTATCCGCTTACGCTTCCTGAAGACCCTTTTCATTAAACTCTGGATATGGTCATTGGTCTACCAGCCCGAGTCCCTATTAAGGAATCGGAATTAGCTAAACGTGTCCGTTGTTTCCGAAAGGCTGATTTTCATAAACTGAATGAAATGAAATCTTATTCTGCAAGTCGACTGGTCCCAACTGTACACTGGTGTGGTCATCGATGCCATTAAACTATTTTATGGTACCTTGCCTGATAGGCCTCCCTGGTTCTTAAGTGATCTTATAAGATTACAAAATGTGAAGTTTTATAGAGGTTTTATAGAAAGTTTAAGAAATCGGGAAATCACCTGATTTCTCCCGTTATGTAGTTGCCCGATCAAATTTTTCTAAAATTCAAAATTCGTTGTCGCCTCCAATTTTCACATAATCGTAAGCAATTTTGTAACTTTGTCAACTCTAAACGAAAGACATCTATTTTGCATATAAGAGCGCGAATAGTGCTCCAGGCATACCCGATCTATTCGCAAGCTTTTTTCAAACTAGGTTTAATAAAAATCAGTCTTATCCTTATCAGTTACAGAGGTCAAACTGCATCTTAAATCCCATTATTACGGACTGTTCGCCTCTCAGCGACCCCAACAGTATCAAGCCGGTTTACTCACCGGGCCCTGATGGTGTTACTGCTTGTGTGCACTATGCAAAACCTATTTTAAAACTTTTTGAATTGTCCGTAAAGACTTCATATTTTCCGACCATTTGGAATCAAGGAATCATATATTATCCCCCTTCATAAAAAAAGAAGTAAGTCCAAATTATCCGCTATACCTAAAGCTTTTGAGAGAATCATAACCTTACAACTGCAACATTTATGTAGTTATATTATTTAACCTTCCCAGCATCCAAAATATCTAAATGAAAGCTGATCAAGTGCGCCGACACGCAAGCAAAAAGGAAAATGACTACCACGGTTATTTCGCACGATTGAGAGAATTAGGTGTTATGATCCCTCTTCTTTACCCTCCCTACCATGACAATCGCTGAAATATCAACGTTGCCCCAAAACGAAAAGTTCCGTAACCCTTTCAAAGCATTTGTTCACAATCTAGCAAAACTACTTGACAGACCATATTAAATGAACTTTTATCGTTTCGATTTCAATTCAGTATCTTCACTTTAATTGATAGAAGCTTACAACTAAGATCTTGACGACTAAGTTACTAATGTAGGTATTATCCAACATAAATACCACAATTGACGTCCATTCAGCTACCTTAAAATTATTTCTTCATGTAAGTCCGTTCGTCTACCTTAGGTCCTAATCAATTTCAGGTCTTATACTTTACTGAGCCAGAAGGGCCTTAATGTGTTTGGTGCTGAGATTTCAATCGGCAATGACCAAAGTGGTGGCGGCGGAGCTGGATGGGGGAATCATTTTTATATGTGAGATACCTTATTGTCTAGTAATTAGTAAGTGTCATCTGACATTACCAAGGTTCTTTAAAGATGTTACTTCTACTTATTTACATTACTCACGCAGCTTTTAGTTACTCGTACGTTGATCGTTTGGCCCAAGATGACGTAGACAATGCGTTGTAGCTGTTCAAAAAAATTCATATTACTTAAAGGTATTTCCACAAACAAAAATAATATACATCCATGGCTCCTAAGCGTCCGCGTAGCTTGCTTTTCCTTTTTTTTTCCATTTCATTTCATTTTTTAGCGTCTGGAATTATTAAATGACCATTCCTATCCCTTTTATATTGATACCCGATCTATGTCATCACCATCCGAAGATACGGTGCCGCGCCTTCATGGGTGGCCCTTGGTGGCTGGGAATGTACTCTGATTTGGGCTGGGGGATGCAGCTAGGTAATCTCGCTCAGTGTGAGTGTGATGATAGGTCCAGCGGTAAGTCCAACAGTCAGCTATACGCGACGGATTGCTACCGATCAAAGAGTGGATGGCTGTAGGTCTCCTTAATGCACTAGCACTATGCGCCGGCGGCCGATTAGAGACGTCCGTTCGGCACTAGTACTCTCGACTTAATGATCGACTGATAAATTCGACTTAATGATCGACTGATAAATTCTGCAGCTTGCTGTACACCTGCTAAACAGAGCTTTTACGGTGCAATCTTACGATTGTGCTCTCCGCTTTGTGCTATCAATTGCTAGTGAACACGTGTGCGTCCAAAAAAAAAATAGAGCAGGGTGTCTCACTACATAGGCTTACAAATCCTTTTAATAAGGCTAACTTATAGTTAAACTTTTTTAGCGCATTGCTTTGAGTAAAATTCCTAGCGAAAACTTTATCTGAGTTGCACATTGCGACTGCGCAAGTTATACCGCAGCGCGTTTTCGTCGTGAGATTTATTTATGTTCTGTTTGGCTTGCCAATTGTAATGCATCTGGATTGTTAATTCTAATGTCGTCGCTTAGGAGGTCGAATTTACGCAAAAGGCTATGATCTTTCCCGTGAAAGATCATGTTTTGTCCGAAATCGAGGAAGTTGGTGCTGCGGTGCACAGTAGCTCGTAACGCCCCACGTAAGCGCGTATAGCTGCTAACACCGATCGATTCAACCTTTCACTAGCATTCGCTTGGGGGGAATATATGGCCGTACAACAAAGCGTTACGCCAAATTTGGTTGAGAAGACTTCAAAGAAGCTCGACCTAAATTGGGAACCGTTATCTGTCAACAATACTTCTGACTCCAAAGGTATAAAAGAGTGATTTTTCCAGGTACTCGCAAATTTTTTGGGGCCGTAAACTTCTTAAGCTGGCTGAGAAAGTGGAATTTGGCATTGTGATCTACGACGATGAGTAAACCAATGTTTCCAGCTTTAGTTCTCGGGTATGGGCCTAGTAGATCTAAATAAAGTTTTTGAAAAGGCTTCTCAGACGTTAATGGTTTGCCCATCGGGGGTTTCAAAACTATATTAGTCTCTTCGTGGAACGACAAAAATCTCACAAAGATGTACGCTCGTATTTGGGTAACCATGCGTGACCAAAATAAATATCTTTTTAGTTTCTCGACTGTTTTCGCCATGCCACAATGAGCTGAGCTGGGTGCGTGAGCTGTTTGCAAGATCTCTGAAACTAACGCCGTACGTTATATACGTACTTTCAATTCGGGTAGTTTAGCTTGACTGGTAATCGACAATGGGGCTAATTGACTCGACTTCTTCCACTGTAGATTCATTTTGCCGCGATAAGGCGTCAGCAACGACATTTTCGGAACTTCGTCTATGTTTTATCGTAAACGTGATCGCTTGAAGTTTCATGGACCATCTGGCTAATCTGCCAGACAAGTCCTTTTGACGCATAAGCTATTGTAAGGATGCATGATCCGTGATAACAACGAAATCCTCACCTTCAATGTAAGCACGAAATTTCGTAATCCTTTTCAACACGGCCAAGCATTCTAATTCACTAACAGAAAAGTTCCTTTTCAACACGGGCAAGCATTCTAATTCACTAACAGAAAAGTTCCGATGAGCTTTTGATAATTTTTCCGACATATAGGCTATCGGCAACTCAACCCCATCTCGTTCTTGGGTAAGCACACAACCAAGGCCGTATGTGCTTGCGTCACATAACAAGATAAATTGTTTGGAAAAATCCACAGTTATTAAAATTGTTGCTGCAGTTAAACTATTTTTTAGGGATTCAAAAGCTTGTGTAGCATTGTCATTCCAGCACTGATAATTTTTGTTCTTTAACAATTCTGTGAGAGAAAAGCTAAAGGTGGCATAATTCTCGACGAATCGCCTATACCAACCAGCTAAACCTAAGAACCGACGCAACTGTTTCACCGTGGATGGAATTGGAAACTCTCTAATGGCTAAAATCTTATCAGGATCTGTCATTATGCGTCCTTGTCCGATTATAAATCCTAGATATTTTATCTCCCGCATACAAAACTTTAATTTGCCGACGTTGATTGTCAAATTTGCATTCCGCAAACCTCAGAGCTATCTCCTGTAACAATACAATGTGCGAATTAAAGTCGTCCGACAGTATTAACAAGTCGTCTAAATAAACGAAAACCCTAGTACGTAGATGAGCAGGTATCACCTGGTCCATTAATCGACACAGCGTTTGCGCTGCGTTGCATAGTCCGGAGGGCATCATTTTGTACTGGTAAAGAGGTCGATTTGGTATCGTGATGGCGGTATACTGACGTGACCAATAGGCGTGTATCATATCCAAGCCGGTTATAAAACTGGGTGGTGGCAAACGTCTCAAGATGCCGTCGATGTGTGGTAAAGGATAAGAATCCCGCCTCGTTACCCTATTTACTTCGCGTGAATCCAAACATTTCTCCGACATTTTGTCACCCTTCTTCACTAGCCCACAATTGCTGCTCCAGGGGCTCGTAGACTCTTCAATTACGCCTAGCGCTAACATGTTATCTACTTCGGTGAACATAAGTTTTTCGATAGCTGGCGAAACTGGCTAATGCCGTTTTTTTATAGGTACCGCTGACCCTACGTCAATAGAATGTTTGATCAAACTAGTTTGATCTTGCCCTCCTTTACCGAAGGAAGGAAATATGTCAATTGCCTCGAGACGCCATAGCTGTTCTTGTGACACTATATGGAATTTGGGTGCTTCTGTATTGTATTCAGACTTCCTACGTCTAGCTCGGGGACTTCTGCCGATATAATCTTATTTAACAATCCGAATTTGCGCCAAAAGTCTATCCCCAGATAAATATTTTGTTTTAGACCCGGAACAATAAACAATTCGAGCTCTTCTGTCTGTTGACGATACTTAATCGAGGTAACCAGCTTGCCTACCACGTCAGTTTGAGTTCCATTCGCGGTACTAATTGCACCCGAGCACTTTTTGGCTTTGCTGCTCGCCATAAACTCAGTAGCGGCTGTGCCTCCTACGCAGCTAATTGTTGCTCCTGAATTTAGTAAGGCTATAAACTCTTTACCTTCGGTTTCAGCTTTCGCATAGAGACGTTCGTCAGACTTCAGAAACCTGATGAAATTATCTTTTTACAGTTTGCCCAAATGGTCTTCCAACATGATTTTAAACGTCGTGTGGAACGTTTAGGCTTACTAACAAATTTAAAAGGCTCTATATTGGTGAAAATTCTTTCACGAGTCGTATTATAGTTCTCTAACCTAATATGAAACGGAGTAAAGGAAAAATCAAATTATTATTACTATCAGAATTAGACGGTAATTCTGAAAGCATGCGTGTTGATTCTTTAGCTAACTTCCATTCGAACAATCTTAATGGATGTGTCTACTTTAGGGATTTCGACACATCCACTTGGCGGTTTCCCGATGGGTTACATTTTAGACATCTAGGCTTAAAAATGTCTTTTGCACCACACCCATAACAGAATACGATTCGGGGCTCAAGACAATCATCGAATCGGTGGCCTGGCTTGTCGCAATTCCAACAGTTTGGATTATCCTCTGTAATGCTAGTATTTCCTCTGCTGGTTCTGACATTCCGGTTTGTGATTGGATTTCGCTATCCGCTGTTAACTCAGCTATATACGATCGAAGCGCTCGGGGCTTAAAAAGTTTAATTTCTGCGTAAAACTGCTCGTGTTTACGAACGGCTTCACGTAATTGAGGCTAGGCTACGAATTTCTAATAAGTGTGTCTATTAGTTGTTTGAAGCCTATCAGACAGATCTTCCAACTCGAATTGAAAGTCATCGAATGGCTCGTTTTCTCCTTGCCGCCGCTTCCTTATCTTTTTCCAAATATCTAGATCCGTCTCCCCCTCGTCAAATCTTTTACGAAGTTCCCTACCAATCGCTCGCTTTTCCGCTCAAAAGAAGATAGACATGATCACACAGGATTTGATAATACCTGTTCAGGTTTTGTTCGGTCAATGCACGAACGCAATAAATGAATTCATCATTTGTTTCGACCTGTTAAATTTAATTCGCCAATTTTGTATAATGCTAAATGCTTCGGTTACTACTACCCCTAGATGCAGCAACTCATGGTGGAGGCTAGGCTTCGAATTTCAAACTGTCATAAAATTTTAGGTCTGTCTTTCATCTCGCTAAATTATTCTTAAACACTTATATAAAGCGAACTTAACACGATGGATTTCCTGACTATTTCGACTAATGGAAATATTGGAAAATTGTGTGAAAGGCTTACTGAATTGCTGGACAAGGTCCGAAGTACTCCAGCACCTTGTTAATCCTTAACTATTCGAGAACACTCTTATCAAAGTATTATTATCATAATGAAATTGACACTCTTAATTCGCGAGGTCACCCTAGATATATTTTAGTCGATCACTTTTTTGCTTTGCTGTGCCACCTACGCAGCTAATTGTTGCTCCTGAATCTAGTAAGGCTATAAACTCTTTACCTTCGATTTAAACCTTCGCATAGAGACGTTCATCAGACTTTAGAAACACTGTTGAAATTATCTTTTTACGGTTTGCTCAAATGGTCTTCCAAAATGATTTTAAATGTCGTGTGGAACGTTTAGGCTTACTAACAAACTTCTATATTGGTGGAAATTCTTTCACGAGTCCTATTATAGTTCTCTAACCTTATATGAAACGGAGTAATGGAAAAATGCAAATTATTATTACTATCAGAATTAGACTGTAATTCTGAAAGCATGCGTGTTGATTCTTTAGCTAACTTCTCATTCATAACATTTTGGACATCTAGGCTTAAAAACGTCTTTTGCACCACACCCATAACAGATCCTACAACTCGAATTGAAAGTCGTCGAATGGGTCGTTTTCTCCTTGCCGCCGCTTCCTTATCTTTTCCCAAATATCTAGATCCGTCTCCCCCTCTTCAAATCTTTCACAAAATACCCTACAGAAGGTTTCCCAAGTAAAATTTTTGTGGCTGCGATGGAACTTCCTGTACCAATCACTCGCTTTTCCGCTCAAAAGAAGATGGACATGATCACACAGGATTTGATAATCCCTGTTTAGGTTTTGTTCGGTCAATGCACGAACGCGATAAATGTATTCATCCGTGCGCCTACTTTGTTTTGACCCATCAATTTTGATTCGCCAATTTTGTATAATGCTAAATGCTTTTTCCGGGGCAATTTGCGAACTTGACCCACTTCGGTTACTACTACCCCTAGACTGATTCGGCTCGGCTCCTAAGTCCAATAAATCTTGTCTATTTCTATTTCCTCTTATGGTTGTAGGTTCAGTTGCGTCTAAGCGAAGCGAAGCTAACTGTTTCTCAATGCACTCTCCTATGCTTTTTCTCAGGAAAGCAGTCAAGTTGTCAAGCATTTCTGATTGCTAGCTATCGCTGAGTTAACGAAGTTCGCCAGTTTTTATGTTGTCTTGGTTCGTCCAGGGCGCGATCTAAATATGTTCGGCTGGTCGACCTGGCCTCTTCTAGGGCTGGCTCCTCGACCTTTCCCTATAAAATGTTTGGGTGCCCCCTGGGTGCCCATGAGCTCTCATTCGTGCCTAGCGCATCATTTACGCTTGACGCTGCTGTATTTAATGCGGCTGCCAAGTTGTTGTGTGAGTACGTCCAATTCATTGACGTACAATCGGCTCCGCAAACTGGGCACTTGGGTGTAATTCGTACTACTTCCAAGATACAATTCTTATGCAACTTGTGTTTGCATGGGGCCTCGGCTATTAAGTCCGTGGCCGACAACACTTCGTTGCATCTTCCACAGAATGGATCCTGCTCTTGCAAGGCACTTAAATCTTCAGTACTATGCTGGAGTGACATTTTTATTTCTTATACGAATATCTGTCCTCCAAACAAAAATTATTTGTAAATGGTTGTATTTCAAACTGTCATAAAATTTAAGGTCTGTCTTTCATCTCGCTAAATTATTCTTAAACACTTATATAAAGCGAACTTAGCACGATGGATTTCCTGACTATTTCGACTAATGGAAATATTGGAAAATTGTGTGAAAGGCTTACTGAATTGCTGGACAAGGTCCGAAGTACTCCAGCACCTTGTTAATCCTTAACTATTCGAGAACACTCTTATCAAAGTATTATTATCATAATGAAATTGACACTCTTAATTCGCGAGGTCACCCTAGATATATTTTAGTCGATCAATCTTTAATTCCGAATTGCAATCGCTAAATCCAAAACAGTTGTAGGGTAGCTCTCATATGTGAATATAAGAATCTATACGATATCTTGAGGTGAAAAATATGAATTTTAATTATGGATGGATTAACAGAGCTATTGTGGGCCAAACTTTCTAAATTTTTCCTATGAAAGTTGTTTACTTGATATTCAAGCCGCTTTACTATGGCTTTTATACTCTTGCTCATGCCCCACATGTTGGGCGCCAATTAGATGTGTAGTGTACACGCGGCGATCCTAGAACTCGGACAACCGTACCCAAGAAGTTAATATGTACAATTTGGGTCGAGTGGCGCATTCTACCTATGCTCTGGTCTAGCTCGTCGGATTGGTCGGGGTTCTTCTTACCAAACTGCTCGGATACGCAGACACATTTAATAATATTAATGCGCGGACATTAATAATTATAGAAAACAATCAAAATATCTAAATGAAAGCTGATCAAGTGCGCCAACACGCATGCATTTAATAATATTAATGCGCGGACATAAATAATTATAGAAAACAATCAAAATATCTAAATGAAAGCTGATCAAGTGCGCCAACACGCATGCAAAAAGGAAAATGACTACCACGATTATTACGCTCCATTGAGGGAATTAGGTGTTATGATCCCTCTTCTTTACCCTCCCTACCATGACAATCGCTGAAATATCAACGTTGCCCCAAAACGAAAAGTTCCGTAACCCTTTCAATGCATTTGTTCACAATCTAGCAAAACTACTTGACAGACCATATTAAATGAACTTTTATCGTTTCATTTTCAATTCAGTATCTTCACTTTAATTGATAGAAGCTTACAACTAAGATCTTGACGACTAAGTTACTAATGTAGGTATTATCCAACGTAAATACCACTACCTAATCAATTTCAGGACTTATACTTTACTGAGAAGGGCCTTAATGTGTTTGGTGCTGAGCTTTCAATCGGCAATGACCAAAGTGGTGGCGGCGGAGCTGGATGGGGGAATCATCTTATTGTCTAGTAATTAGTAAGTGTCATCTGACATTACCAAGGTTCTTTAAAGATGTTACTTCTAGTTATTTATATTACTCACGCAACTTTTAGTTACTCGTACGTTGATCGTTGGGCCCAAGATGACGTAGACATTGCGTTGTAGCTGTTCAAACAAAATTTATATTACTTAAAGGTATTTCCACAAACAAAAATAATATACATCCATGGCTCCTAAGCGTCAGCATAGCTTTCTTTTCCTTTTTTTTATTTGTTTTGTTTTAGTTTTAAGCAACGATTTATAAGGACGCCAGCTAATACTTTTTAGCGTCTGGAATTATTTAATGACCATTCCTATCCCTTTTATATTGATACCCGATCTATGTCATCACCATCCGAAGACACGGTGCCGCGCCTTCAGGGGTAGCCCTTGGTGGCTGGGAAAGTCCTCTGATTTGGGCTGGGGGGATGCAGCTAGGTAATCTCGCTCAGTGTGAGGTCCAGAGGTAAGTCCAACAGTCAGCTATACGCGACGGATTGCTACCGATCATAGAGTGGATGCCTGTAGGTCTCTTTAATCGCGCAGTGTGCGCAGAGCGACGTTGTTAGTACTATGCGCCGGAAAGTGGAATTTAGTATTGTGATCTACGACGATGAGTAAACCAATGTTTCCAGCTTTAGTTCTCGAGTATGGGCCTAGTAGATCTAAATAAACTTTTTGAAAAGGCTTCTCAGACGTTAATGGTTTGCCCATCGGGGGTTTCAAAACTATATTCGTCTCTTCGTGGAACGACAAATGTCACAATTGGAGATGTACGCTCGTATTTGGGTGACCATGCGTGACCAAAATAAATATCTTTTTATTTTCTCGACTGTTTTCGCCATGCCACAATGAGCTGAGCTGGGTGCGTGAGCTTTTTGCAAGATCTCTGAAACTAACGCCGTACGTTATATACGTACTTTCAATTCGGGTAGTTTAGCTTGGTTGACCCGAATGTGTTCTATCAAGTTTAAATATTCTGGGGACTTGAAGTGGACCGACTGGTAATCGACAATGGGGCTAATTGACTCGAGTTCTTCCACTGTAGATTCATTTTGCCGCGATAAGGCGTCAGCAACGACATTTTCGGAACTTCGTCTATGTTTTATCATAAACGTGATCGCTTGAAGTTTCATGGACCATCTGGCTAATCTGCCAGACAAGTCCTTTTGACGCATAAGCTATTGTAAGGATGCATGATCCGTGATAACAATGAAATCCTCACCTTCAATGTAAGCACGAAATTTCGTAATCCTTTTCAACACGGTCAAGCATTCTAATTCACTAACAGAAAAGTTCCTTTTCAACACGGCCAAGCATTCTAATTCACTAACAGAAAAGTTCCGATGAGCTTTTGATAATTTTTCCGACATATAGGCTATCGGCAATTCAACCCCATCTCGTTCTTGGGTAAGCACACAACCAAGGCCGTATGTGCTTGCGTCACATAACAAGATAAATTGTTTGGAAAAATCCAGAGTTATTAAAATTGGTGCTGCAGTTAAACTATTTTTTAGGGATTCAAAAGCTTTTGTAGCATTTTCATTCCAGCACTGAGAATTTTTGTTCTTTAACAATTCTGTGAGAGAAAAGCTAAAGGTGGCATAATTCTCGACGAATAGCCTATACCAACCAGCTAAACCTAAGAACCGACGCAACTGTTTCACCGTGGATGGAATTGGAAACTCTCTAATGGCTAAAATCTTATCAGGATCTGTCATTATGCGTCCTTGTCCGATTATAAATCCTAGATATTTTATCTCCCACATACAAAACTTTAATTTGCCGACATTGATTGTCAAATTTGCTTTCCGCAAACCTCAGAGCTATCTCCTGTAACAATACAATGTGCGAATTAAAGTCGTCCGACAGTATTAACAAGTCGTCTAAATAAACGAAAACCCTAGTACGTAGATGAGCAGGTATCACCTGGTCCATTAATCGACACAGCGTTTGCGCTGCGTTGCATAGTCCGGAGGGCATCATTTTGTACTGGTAAAGAGGTCGATTTGGTATCGTGATGGCGGTATACTGACGTGACGTTTCATCGAGAGGTATTTGCCAATAGGCGTGTATCATATCCAAGCCGGTTATAAAACTGGGTGGTGGCAAACGTCTCAAGATGCCGTCGATGTGTGGTAAAGGATAAGAATCCCGCCTCGTTACCCTATTTACTTCGCGTGAATCCAAACATTTCTCCGACATTTCTCACCCTTCTTCACTAGCACACAATTGCTGCTCCAGGGGTTCGTAGACTCTTCAATTACGCCTAGCGCTAACATGTTATCTACTTCGGTGAACATAAGTTTTTCGATAGCTGGCGAAACTGGCTAATGCCGTTTTTTTATAGGTACCGCTGACCCTACGTCAATAGAATGTTTGATAAAACTAGTTTGATCTTGCCCTCCTTTACCGAAGGAAGGAAATATGTCAATTACTGCCTCGAGACGCCTTAGCTGTTCTTGTGACACTATATGGAATTTGGGTGCTTCTGTGTTGTATTCAGACTTCCTACGAAGTCTGCCGATATAATCTTATTTAACAATCCGAATTTGCGCCAAAAGTCTATCCCCAGATAAATATTTTGTTTTAGACCCGGAACAATAAACAATTCGAGCTCTTCTGTCTGTTGACGATACTTAATCGAGGTAACCATCTTGCCTACCACGTCACTTTGAGTTCCGTTCGCGGTACTCATTGCACCCGAGCACTTTTTTGCTTTGCTGCTCGCCATAAACTCAGTAGCGGCTGTGCCTCCTACGCAGCTAATTGTTGCTCCGGAATCTAGTAAGGCTATAAACTCTTTACCTTCGGTTTCAACTTTCGCATAGAGACGTTCGTCAGACTTCAGAAACCTGATGAAATTATCTTTTTACAGTTTGCCCAAATGGTCTTCCAACATGATTTTAAACGTCGTGTGGAACATTTAGGCTTACTAACAAATTTAAAAGGCTCTATATTGGTGAAAATTCTTTCACGAGTCGTATTATAGTTTTCTTACCTAATATGAAACGGAGTAAAGGAAAAATCAAATTATTATTACTATCAGAATTAGACGGTAATTCTGAAAGCATGCGTGTTGATTCTTTAGCTAACTTCCCATTCCCTCGAACAATCTTAATGGATGTGTCTACTTTAGGGATTTCGACACATCCACTTGGCGGTTTCCCGATGGGTTACATTTTAGACATCTAGGCTTAAAAATGTCTTTTGCACCACACCCATAACAGAATACGATTCGGGGCTCAAGACAATCATCGAATCGGTGGCCTGGCTTGTCGCAATACCAACAGTTTGGATTAGCGGACCTCCTCTGTAATGCTAGTATTTCCTCTGCTGACTCTGACATTCCGATTTGTGATTGGATTTCGCTATCCGCTGTTAACTCAGCTATATACGATCGAAGCGCTCGGGGCTTAAAAAGTTTAATTTCTGCGTAAAACTGCTCGTGTTTACGAACGGCTTCACGTAATTGAGGCTAAATTTCGAATTTCTAATAAGTGTGTCTACTAGTTGTTCTTCGGAAAAATTCTTTGAAGCCTATCAGCCAGATCTTCCAACTCGAATTGAAAGTCGTCGAATGGCTCGTTTTCTCCTTGCCGCCGCTTCCTTATCTTTTTCCAAATATCTATCCGTCTATCCGTCTCCCCCTCGTCAAATCTTTCACGAAATTCCCTGGAACTTCCAGTACCAATCGCTCGGTTTTCCGCTCAAAAGAAGATAGACATGATCACACAGGATTTGATAATACCTGTTCAGGTTTTGTTCGGTCAATGCACGAACGCAATAAATGAATTCATCATTTGTTTCGACCCGTTAAATTTAATTCGCCAATTTTGTATAATGCTAAATGCTTCGGTTACTACTACCCCTAGATGCAGCAACTCATGGTGGAGGCTAGGCTTCGAATTTCTAATAAGTGTGTCTACTAGTTGTTCTTCGGACATATTCCTTTGAAGCCTATCAGATCTTTCACAAAATTCCCTACGGATGGTTTCCCAAGTAAAATTTTTGTGGCTGCGATGGAACTTCCTGTACCAATCACTCGCTTTTCCGCTCAAAAGAAGATAGACATGATCACACAGGATTTGATAATCCCTGTTTAGGTTTTGTTCGATCAATGCACGAACGCGATAAATGAATTCATCCGTGCGCATACTTTGTTATGACCCGTCAATTTATGCTAAATGCTAAATGCTTTTTCCGGGGCAATTGGCGAACTTGACCCACTTCGGTTACTACTACCCCTAGACTGATTCGGCTCGGCTCCTAAGTCCAATAAATCTTGTCTATTTCTATTTCCTCTTATGGTTGTAGGTTCAGTTGCGTCTTAGCGAAGCGAAGCTAACTGTTTCTCAATGCACTCTCCTATGCTTTTGCTCAGGAAAGCAGTCAAGTTGTCAAGCATTTCTGATTGCTGTCTAGCTATCGCTGAGTTAACGCCGCAAACTGGGCACTTGGGTGTAATTCGTACTACTTCCAAGATACAATTCTTATGCAACTTGTGTTTGCATGGGGCCTCGGCTATTAAGTCCGTGGCCGACAACACTTTGTTGCATCTTCCACAGAATGGATCCTGCTCTTGCAAGGCACTTAAATCTTTAGTACTATGCTGGAGTGACATTTTTATTTCTTATACGAATATCTGTCCTCCAAACAAAAATTATTTGTACATGGTTGTATTTCAAACTGTCATTAAATTTTAGGTCTGTCTTTCATCTCGCTAAATTATTCTTAAGCACTTATATAAAGCGAACTTAGCACGATGGATTTCCTGACTATTTCGACTAATGGAAATATTGGAAAATTGTGTGAAAGGCTTACTGAATTGCTGGACAAGGTCCGAAGTACTCCAGCACCTTGTTAATCTTTAACTATTCGAGAACACTCTTATCAAAGTATTATTATCATAATGAAATTGACACTCTTAATTCGCGAGGTCACCCTAGATATATTTTAGTCGATCAATCTTTAATTCCGAATTGCAATCGCTAAATCCAAAACAGTTTTAGGGTAGCTCTCATTTGTGAATATAAGAATCTATACGATATCTTGAGGTGAAAAATATGAAATTTAATTATGGATGGATTAGCAGAGCTATTGTGGGCCAAACTTTCTAAATTTTTCCTATGAAAGTTGTTTACTTGATATTCAAGCCGCTTTACTATGGCTTTTATACTCTTGCTCATGCCCCACATGTTGGGCGCCAATTAGATGTGTAGTGTACACGCGGCGATCCTAGAACTCGGACAACCGTACCCAAGAAGTTAATATGTACAATTTGGGTCGAGTGGCGCATTCTACCTATGCTCTGGTCTAGCTCGTCGGATTGGTCGGGGTTCTTCTTACCAAACTGCTCGGATACGCAGACACATTTAATAATATTAATGCGCGGACATAAATAATTATAGAAAACAATCAAAATATCTAAATGAAAGCTGATCAAGTGCGCCAACACGCATGCAAAAAGGAAAATGACTACCACGATTATTACGCTCCATTGAGGGAATTAGGTGTTATGATCCCTCTTCTTTACCCTCCCTACCATGACAATCGCTGAAATATCAACGTTGCCCCAAAACGAAAAGTTCCGTAACCCTTTCAAAGCATTTGTTCATAATCAAGCAAAACTACTTGACAGACCATATTAAATGAACTTTTATCGTTTCATTTTCAATTCAGTATCTTCACTTTAATTGATAGAAGCTTACAACTAAGATCTTGACGACTAAGTTACTAATGTAGGTATTATCCAACGTAAATACCACTACCTAATCAATTTCAGGACTTATACTTTACTGAGAAGGGCCTTAATGTGTTTGGTGCTGAGCTTTCAATCGGCAATGACCAAAGTGGTGGCGGCGGAGCTGGATGGGGGAATCATCTTATTGTCTAGTAATTAGTAAGTGTCATCTGACATTACCAAGGTTCTTTAAAGATGTTACTTCTAGTTATTTATATTACTCACGCAACTTTTAGTTACTCGTACGTTGATCGTTGGGCCCAAGATGACGTAGACATTGCGTTGTAGCTGTTCAAACAAAATTTATATTACTTAAAGGTATTTCCACAAAAAAAATAATATACATTCATGGCTCCTAAGCGTCAGCATAGCTTTCTTTTCCTTTTTTTTATTTGTTTTGTTTTAGTTTTAAGCAACGATTTATAAGGACGCCAGCTAATACTTTTTAGCGTCTGGAATTTTTAAATTCCTCTCCCTTTTATATTGATACCCGATCTTTGTCATCACCATCCGAAGACACGGTGCCGCGCCTTCAGGGGTGGCCCTTGGTGGCTGGGAATGTCCTCTGATTTGGGCTGGGGGGATGCAGCTAGGTAATCTCGTTCAGTGTGAGTGTGTGATGATAGGTCCAGCGGTAAGTCCAACAGTCAGCTATACGCGACGGATTGCTACCGATCAAAGAGTGGATGGCTGTAGGTCTCTTTAATCGCGCAGTGTGCGTAGAGCGACGTTGTTAGCACTATGCGCCGGTGGCCGATTAGTGGTGGCGCGTGCGCTAGAGAATAACTCTGCTAACGGCGTTTGCTGGCGGAGACGTCCGTTCGGCACTAGTACTTTCGACTCAATGATTGACTGATAAATTCTGCAGCTTGCTGTACACCTGCTAAGCAGAGCTTTTACGGTGCAATCGAGCGATTGTGCTCTCCGCTTTGTGCTGTTCTTTGCTCTTGAACTGGATTTCTGATTAAAGGATCTCAGAAAAAAGGTTCTTTTGAGATATTCGTATTCTAAGCGATTTCTGGTGACTTCCGGTGTTCCTCAAGGTAGTCTTCTTGGCCCCCTAGTTTTTACTCTTTTCATTGATGACCTTCCCCCGATACTTTCTATAGAATCCCTCCTCAGTTGGTTTCTTATATCCTTAACAGCTTACCGCTCGAGCATGTTAACAGTACTTCTAATCAAGTTAATGATCTAGGTGTCATCCTTGATCATAAACTTAAATTCGACTCTCATGCTAACGCCGTGGTCAATAAGGCCAGAATTGTGCTGGGTTTCATCAAGCGATGGTCAAAGGTGTTTGACCATCTGTACTTGGCAAAAATCCTTTATATATATTTGGTACAACCTATACTTGAGTATGTCTCCTGTATCTGGTCACCACAATATTCTATCCATTAAGACAGAATTGAATCTATACAGAAACAATTCTTATTGTGTGCCCTTCGTAGTTTAAACTAGGATCCTCGTGTGCGGTTACCGTCATACTCCAGAATACTTCTGGTGATTATTCTTCCTTCCTTAAGTAATCGTAGAAACATGCTGGGTGTAATATTTATCCATATATTAATTACCGGTATTTACATAGGGAATGCACACAGTGCTCACTACTTTAGTATAATCCAACAATGTCAGCAGGCCTGTTGACGACGATGATGTACTGTGGAATTTTAATAGAACGTAGAAATATATTTTTTACGTAAATTAGTCAGCGTCATATACACGCTAAATCAGGATCCAAAGACAATGTCAGTGATATTAAACGGAAAGAGGTGCAATTTAGATTTCAAGTATACTTATGCCCTTCAATTATACCTATGGCCAGTATGCCGTTTAACAATCATATTTAATGTTGGTTAGCTATCCACCAAATCTGCGCTAAAAAAGGTCCGGGAATATATGTGTCGAACACGTTGTCACGTTGGTCTGCCTGAGCATGCGGCAAGAACCAATGAGTATCCAGGTTCAATGCTTAATTGCAGCACTTTCCTACCACTTCAGGAAAAGCGCACCTCAATGTCCGAATTCTGAAAAATGTTCTTTAATCCGGTGAAAAGATCTAGCCGAGCGCTTAGGAGCGCATGATGTCTATATTTCCTTTTTTCCGGGGACTTTGACTTCGAGCTTGGATACCGATGAACGTGGGTTTATTACGCCCCCATGTAAATCTGAACTTTATATTTTCGATATTTTCATTCGCAACGGCTTCATTATTAACATAGGTCATGGTCACTCATTATGTTATTAACCTGAGCCGATCAAGTGTATTTGCATAAATGTTATTTATTTTATTTTATTTATTTATTTATTAATGGTCGACAAGACGAGTGTCTTCCTAATAATTTAATACATTATACTTACATCATAAGAATTAAATGCAAAAAGCCTAGTTAGAATACACAATTTTCTAATAGCATCACCGACAGATGAAGGAGTGTCAGCTGTGCCCCTCTTCACAGCTAATTTTGTCAGTAAAGCTATTAGAGCCTACAGCTAAGAAGAAGGTGTTAGTTTTCTTAAGTAAAATTAAAAATAATCTTAATTTACTATATTATTTAAATAAATACAATAAATAGGAAAAAGAATAGAAAAATTGATAGGAATAAGGGACGATAATTCCTGATTGGTCTAGCCTGAACAGAGAATTGAAGACGCCCTAACAGAAAAGGAGAATCTATATCGCCAACAACCAACTTATGTAGAAAGATAACACCGCGAATTGTCATACGGTTGGTTAACGATGGAAGATTAAGAAGAAGCAGCCTGCTGGAGAAGGATGGAAACCGAAGATTAGGGTCCCAATTTAATCCTCGTAAGGAAAAAAACAGCAATTGCTTCTGAACAGATTCAATACGATCTTGTTCTACTGCGGAGACCAGATGCAACAGCAATATTCAAGAGAGATGTACAGAAGTTCCCTTATAAAAGGATCGTTAAACTCTTTAGACCAACGTTTAATGAATACAAGTACACCTTTTGCCTCATTAACGATATTATCTGTATGCAGATTGACGCTGAGCTTAGAATCAAAAACAAACGCCTAGAACCTTAACTGTAGTATACGTTGCAATGGATATATTGTTAATTGTATAGCTAACAAGATAATGTGTAGTACGATAAAAGGTCATAAGCATACACTTTAAACAATATAGATGCAATTGATTGGCCGAACACCAAAGTTGCATAGCGTTCAAATCGTCTTGAAGACGAGAATGATGTAGGGGATTAGTGTATGATAGAATAAGTTTAATATCGTCTGCATACATAAGTACCCGGGAATGTGATATAACAGAGGGGAGATCGTTTATAAAAAGAGAAAAGAGTAAAGGTCCAAGAGGACTACCTTGAGGAACACCAGAAGTAACGTGAACCTGTTTAGAGGTAGTCAGCCTCATCATTGCTTTTTGGGTCCTACCTTTTAAATAAGAAGAAATCCAATGCAAAAGAGACAGGGGGAAACCTATACGGTCAAGTTTAAAGAGTAATAGATTATGGTGCACAGAGTCAAATGCCTTACTGAAGTCAGTCAAATGACATCAGTTTGCATTTGAGAAAGGAAAGCATCATTTACCAATGAAGTAAATTCTAGCAAATTGGTTGTGCAAAGCTGCCCATCGAAGTTGATTGCGATCAGCTGATCATGCCAATGGCAATATATATTTAAATTTGCACAATAGTCGAAGTCTTGCTAGTACTTGATGCCTAATACGTACACACGCCATTTAATTAGAGCAGACATGGCAGTGTAAAATTAATCAAACAGTTTTAAATTAATTTATCGTTTATTGGCATACGTCCTAAGACGTTGATGCTATTTCTTCGACTGATGTGTCGTTCAATTTTATGTTTGTTCTTAAGTCTAACATTAGAGTTTTGTATATAAGTCTCAGTCGATGAGTACAGCGGCAGAGCGGGAGCATGTATATATGCGTACACTCAAAGCTGCATATTCTGCGCTATGGTCACGCCACTTATGAGTGGACGTTCATATTTCGAATGCACTTTGGGTGGCGCTATGTTTGGTTGGGTATGTATTATGTATATGATGCTCATGCTACACCTCCCTTTATGTAGTTATTTAAAAATTATAGTTATTTGAGGGAAAATTTTTAAATTTAATTGTAAATAAGTAATTAATGAATATAATGAATTTAATTTTTTTAATTTTTTTGGTGTTATATTTTTTTGAAAATAAAATTGACGTTACAATAATTAAATAGTCTTTTTTTACTTTTTTTATAATAATTTATAGTGAATATAAAATATGAATAAATGAATATTAAAAGAATAATAGATTTTTTTTGTTTTTGTTTTTAATATGGTGGCCAACCATTCTTTTTTTTTTTTACTCATTAAACAATTTTAACTTATCCTTATGTACTGTTTGTTTCCTTATTATTCTTATTATTCTTTATAACTATGTTATCGTTAGGTTCTATTTCTTTGAGCTTAAATGTTCCTATATATACTGTACGTTATCTCCTATGTTTAATTCTATATTCTTTACTTTACTATCGTATATAAGTTTATTCTTTTGCTTATTTTGTTCAAGCATTATTCTAGCTCTTTTATATGCTATTTCCAATCTATATTTAGATTTTTTAGCATAATCCTCTGCATTATATAAAGGTTCAATGTGTTCATTAACACTATTAAATGCCTTGTTAATATTTGGGTTTTAGCTAAAAACTAGTTCATATGGGCAGTAGCTGTGCGTTGTGGAAGGAGTTGTATTGAAGCCAAGTATCCCAATCAGTTTTATTAACTGATATGTAGGAACGAATGAATTCGTTGAATGTTCTATGGCTTCGCTCTACTGTTCCCAAAGTCTGGTAGTGGTGTGCTGTTGAAGTTATGTTATTGATACCAAGGTATTTACATAAATCTTCTCTAACTGAGTTTTTGTACTCTGTCCGTAATAAACGTCTTCATTGGACCATATTTCAGAATAAAATCTTCGAAAATAGCTTTTGCTTTTTCACTTTTGTTTGGTATTGGTATAGCAACAAGGTATTTTGTTAAATCGCATATCAGTGTGACTGCGTATTCATTACCTTGCTCTGATTTTGGTAGTGGACCGATCGTGTCTATTGCTACTCTATCAAAGGCCATAATTGGTGTCTCTGTTAGTGTTAAAGGTGTTCGAGTGTAATTCGTGATATCACACGTTATATTTTTCCAATAGTAATGGCATTTTATTTTTGTAATAGTTTTTGTTGTTCCCGTATGCCCTCCTTGAATTGGAATATCCTGGAATGTAGACAGTATTATTTCGAATTCTTTCTTTATGACTTTTTATTGCCCATTTCTTTAAAGGAATCGATTGAAACGTATTCAAAGATTTCTTCGCACGGTGCCACTTTGAGTTGTTTGATACTATATATAAATCAAAGACTCCATTGGTATAGAGATCGACAACATCAATTCTTGCAATGATCTTTTTCCCATGTTTTAAGAAGCATTTGGGCAAATTTAAATGCAAGGTCACTACTTTCTTAACATCATTATTTTGAATGACGCTATATATATTGGGCATCGAAAAGTCCAGTTGCTTTTGCAATTCGGATTTTGGTCATGCGCAGGATTTATTCTGTCTACTTGAACTTCTTATAGTGACTTTAAGTACGTTAGCTGATATGTTT